>NC_091472.1:132299786-132599786 GCF_036971445.1 Narcine bancroftii
TAGCCCCAGCCCCAGCCCCAGCCCCAGCCCCAGCCCCAGCCCCCAGCCCCAGCCCCCAGCCCCAGCCCCAGCCCCAGCCCCCCCGCCCACCAGCCCCAGCCCCAGCCCCAGCCCCAGCCCCAGCCCCAGCCCCAGCCCCAGCCCCAGCCCCAGCCCCAGCCCCAGCCCCAGCCCCAGCCCCAGCCCAGCCCCAGCCCCAGCCCCAGCCCCAGCCCCAGCCCCAGCCCCAGCCCCAGCCCCCAGCCCCAGCCCCAGCCCCAGCCCCAGCCCCAGCCCCAGCCCCAGCCCCAGCCCCAGCCCCAGCCCCAGCCCCAGCCCCAGCCCCAGCCCCAGCCCCAGCCCCAGCCCCAGCCCCAGCCCCAGCCCCAGCCCCAGCCCAGCCCCAGCCCCAGCCCCAGCCCCAGCCCCAGCCCCAGCCCCAGCCCCAGCCCCAGCCCCAGCCCCAGCCCCAGCCCCAGCCCCAGCCCCAGCCCCAGCCCCAGCCCAGCCCCAGCCCCAGCCCCAGCCCCAGCCCCAGCCCCAGCCCCAGCCCCAGCCCCAGCCCCAGCCCCAGCCCCAGCCCCAGCCCCAGCCCCAGCCCCAGCCCCAGCCCCAGCCCCAGCCCCAGCCCCAGCCCCAGCCCCAGCCCCAGCCCCAGCCCCAGCCCCAGCCCCAGCCCCAGCCCCAGCCCCAGCCCCAGCCCCAGCCCCAGCCCCAGCCCCAGCCCCAGCCCCAGCCCCAGCCCCAGCCCCAGCCCCAGCCCCAGCCCCAGCCCCAGCCCCAGCCCCAGCCCCAGCCCCAGCCCCAGCCCCAGCCCCAGCCCCAGCCCCAGCCCCAGCCCCAGCCCCAGCCCCAGCCCCAGCCCCAGCCCCAGCCCCAGCCCCAGCCCCAGCCCCAGCCCCAGCCCCAGCCCCAGCCCCAGCCCCAGCCCAGCCCCAGCCCCAGCCCCAGCCCCAGCCCCCCAGCCCCAGCCCCAGCCCCAGCCCCAGCCCCAGCCCCAGCCCCAGCCCCAGCCCCAGCCCCAGCCCCAGCCCCAGCCCCAGCCCCAGCCCCAGCCCCAGCCCCAGCCCCAGCCCCAGCCCCAGCCCCAGCCCCAGCCCCAGCCCCAGCCCCAGCCCCAGCCCCAGCCCCAGCCCCAGCCCCAGCCCCAGCCCCAGCCCCAGCCCCAGCCCCAGCCCCAGCCCCAGCCCCAGCCCCAGCCCCAGCCCCAGCCCCAGCCCCAGCCCCAGCCCCAGCCCCCAGCCCCAGCCCCAGCCCCAGCCCCAGCCCCAGCCCCAGCCCCAGCCCCAGCCCCAGCCCCAGCCCCAGCCCCAGCCCCAGCCCCAGCCCCAGCCCCAGCCCCAGCCCCAGCCCCAGCCCCAGCCCCAGCCCCAGCCCCAGCCCCAGCCCCAGCCCCAGCCCCAGCCCCAGCCCCAGCCCCAGCCCCAGCCCCAGCCCCAGCCCCAGCCCCAGCCCCAGCCCCAGCCCCAGCCCCAGCCCCAGCCCCAGCCCCAGCCCCAGCCCCAGCCCCAGCCCCAGCCCCAGCCCCAGCCCCAGCCCCAGCCCCAGCCCCAGCCCCAGCCCCAGCCCCAGCCCCAGCCCCAGCCCCAGCCCCAGCCCCAGCCCCAGCCCCAGCCCCAGCCCCAGCCCCAGCCCCAGCCCCAGCCCCAGCCCCAGCCCCAGCCCCAGCCCCAGCCCAGCCCCAGCCCCAGCCCCAGCCCCAGCCCCAGCCCCAGCCCCAGCCCCAGCCCCAGCCCCAGCCCCAGCCCCAGCCCCAGCCCCAGCCCCAGCCCCAGCCCCAGCCCCAGCCCCAGCCCCAGCCCCAGCCCCAGCCCCAGCCCCAGCCCCAGCCCCAGCCCCAGCCCCAGCCCCAGCCCCAGCCCCAGCCCCAGCCCCAGCCCCAGCCCCAGCCCCAGCCCCAGCCCCAGCCCCAGCCCCAGCCCCAGCCCCAGCCCCAGCCCCAGCCCCAGCCCCAGCCCCAGCCCAGCCCCAGCCCAGCCCCAGCCCCAGCCCCAGCCCCAGCCCCAGCCCCAGCCCCAGCCCCAGCCCCAGCCCCAGCCCCAGCCCCAGCCCCAGCCCCAGCCCCAGCCCCAGCCCCAGCCCCAGCCCCAGCCCCAGCCCCAGCCCCAGCCCCAGCCCCAGCCCCAGCCCCAGCCCCAGCCCCAGCCCCAGCCCCAGCCCCAGCCCCAGCCCCAGCCCCAGCCCAGCCCCAGCCCCAGCCCCAGCCCCAGCCCCAGCCCCAGCCCCAGCCCCAGCCCCAGCCCCAGCCCCAGCCCAGCCCCAGCCCCAGCCCCAGCCCCAGCCCCAGCCCCAGCCCCAGCCCCAGCCCCAGCCCCAGCCCCAGCCCCAGCCCCAGCCCCAGCCCCAGCCCCAGCCCCAGCCCCAGCCCCAGCCCCAGCCCCAGCCCCAGCCCCAGCCCCAGCCCCAGCCCCAGCCCCAGCCCCAGCCCCAGCCCCAGCCCCAGCCCCAGCCCCAGCCCCAGCCCCAGCCCCAGCCCCAGCCCCAGCCCCAGCCCCAGCCCCAGCCCCAGCCCCAGCCCCAGCCCCAGCCCCAGCCCCAGCCCCAGCCCCAGCCCCAGCCCCAGCCCCAGCCCCAGCCCCAGCCCCAGCCCAGCCCCAGCCCCAGCCCCAGCCCCAGCCCCAGCCCCAGCCCCAGCCCCAGCCCCAGCCCCAGCCCCAGCCCCAGCCCCAGCCCCAGCCCCAGCCCCAGCCCCAGCCCCAGCCCCAGCCCCAGCCCCAGCCCCAGCCCCAGCCCCAGCCCCAGCCCCAGCCCCAGCCCCAGCCCCAGCCCCAGCCCCAGCCCCAGCCCCAGCCCCAGCCCCAGCCCCAGCCCCAGCCCCAGCCCCAGCCCCAGCCCCAGCCCCAGCCCCAGCCCCAGCCCCAGCCCCAGCCCCAGCCCCAGCCCCAGCCCCAGCCCCAGCCCCAGCCCCAGCCCCAGCCCCAGCCCCAGCCCCAGCCCCAGCCCCAGCCCCAGCCCCAGCCCCAGCCCCAGCCCCAGCCCCAGCCCCAGCCCCAGCCCCAGCCCCAGCCCCAGCCCCAGCCCCAGCCCCAGCCCCAGCCCCAGCCCCAGCCCCAGCCCCAGCCCCAGCCCCAGCCCCAGCCCCAGCCCCAGCCCCAGCCCAGCCCCAGCCCCAGCCCCAGCCCCAGCCCCAGCCCCAGCCCCAGCCCCAGCCCCAGCCCCAGCCCCAGCCCCAGCCCCAGCCCCAGCCCCAGCCCCAGCCCAGCCCCAGCCCCAGCCCCAGCCCAGCCCCAGCCCCAGCCCCAGCCCCAGCCCCAGCCCCAGCCCCAGCCCCAGCCCCAGCCCCAGCCCCAGCCCCAGCCCCAGCCCCAGCCCCAGCCCAGCCCCAGCCCCAGCCCCAGCCCCAGCCCCAGCCCCAGCCCCAGCCCCAGCCCCAGCCCCAGCCCCAGCCCCAGCCCCAGCCCCAGCCCCAGCCCCAGCCCCAGCCCCAGCCCCAGCCCCAGCCCCAGCCCCAGCCCCAGCCCCAGCCCCAGCCCCAGCCCCAGCCCCAGCCCCAGCCCCAGCCCCAGCCCCAGCCCCAGCCCCAGCCCCAGCCCCAGCCCCAGCCCCAGCCCCAGCCCCAGCCCCAGCCCAGCCCCAGCCCCAGCCCCAGCCCCAGCCCCAGCCCCAGCCCCAGCCCCAGCCCCAGCCCCAGCCCCAGCCCCAGCCCCAGCCCCAGCCCCAGCCCCAGCCCCAGCCCCAGCCCCAGCCCCAGCCCCAGCCGCCCAGCCCCAGCCCCAGCCCCAGCCCCAGCCCCAGCCCCAGCCCCAGCCCCAGCCCCAGCCCCAGCCCCAGCCCCAGCCCCAGCCCCAGCCCCAGCCCCAGCCCCAGCCCCAGCCCCAGCCCCAGCCCCAGCCCCAGCCCCAGCCCCAGCCCCAGCCCCAGCCCCAGCCCCAGCCCCAGCCCCAGCCCCAGCCCCAGCCCCAGCCCCAGCCCCAGCCCCAGCCCCAGCCCCAGCCCAGCCCCAGCCCCAGCCCCAGCCCCAGCCCCAGCCCCAGCCCCAGCCCCAGCCCCAGCCCCAGCCCCAGCCCCAGCCCCAGCCCCAGCCCCAGCCCCAGCCCCAGCCCCAGCCCCAGCCCCAGCCCCAGCCCCAGCCCCAGCCCCAGCCCCAGCCCCAGCCCCAGCCCCAGCCCCAGCCCCAGCCCCAGCCCCAGCCCCAGCCCCAGCCCCAGCCCCAGCCCCAGCCCCAGCCCCAGCCCCAGCCCCAGCCCCAGCCCCAGCCCCAGCCCCAGCCCCAGCCCCAGCCCCAGCCCCAGCCCCAGCCCCAGCCCCAGCCCCAGCCCCAGCCCCAGCCCCAGCCCCAGCCCCAGCCCCAGCCCCAGCCCCAGCCCCAGCCCCAGCCCCAGCCCCAGCCCCAGCCCAGCCCCAGCCCCAGCCCCAGCCCCAGCCCCAGCCCCAGCCCAGCCCCAGCCCCAGCCCCAGCCCCAGCCCCAGCCCCAGCCCCAGCCCCAGCCCCAGCCCCAGCCCCAGCCCCAGCCCCAGCCCCAGCCCCAGCCCCAGCCCCAGCCCCAGCCCCAGCCCCAGCCCCAGCCCCAGCCCCAGCCCCAGCCCAGCCCCAGCCCCAGCCCCAGCCCCAGCCCCAGCCCCAGCCCCAGCCCCAGCCCCAGCCCCAGCCCCAGCCCCAGCCCCAGCCCCAGCCCCAGCCCCAGCCCCAGCCCCAGCCCCAGCCCCAGCCCCAGCCCCAGCCCCAGCCCCAGCCCCAGCCCCAGCCCCAGCCCCAGCCCCAGCCCCAGCCCCAGCCCCAGCCCCAGCCCCAGCCCCAGCCCCAGCCCCAGCCCCAGCCCCAGCCCCAGCCCCAGCCCCAGCCCCAGCCCCAGCCCCAGCCCCAGCCCCAGCCCCAGCCCCAGCCCCAGCCCCAGCCCCAGCCCCAGCCCCAGCCCCAGCCCCAGCCCCAGCCCCAGCCCCAGCCCCAGCCCCAGCCCCAGCCCCAGCCCCAGCCCCAGCCCCAGCCCCAGCCCCAGCCCCAGCCCCAGCCCCAGCCCCAGCCCCAGCCCCAGCCCCAGCCCCAGCCCCAGCCCCAGCCCCAGCCCAGCCCCAGCCCCAGCCCCAGCCCCAGCCCCAGCCCCAGCCCCAGCCCCAGCCCCAGCCCCAGCCCCAGCCCCAGCCCCAGCCCCAGCCCCAGCCCCAGCCCCAGCCCCAGCCCCAGCCCCAGCCCCAGCCCCAGCCCCAGCCCCAGCCCCAGCCCCAGCCCCAGCCCCAGCCCCAGCCCCAGCCCCAGCCCCAGCCCCAGCCCCAGCCCCAGCCCCAGCCCCAGCCCCAGCCCCAGCCCCAGCCCCAGCCCCAGCCCCAGCCCCAGCCCCAGCCCCAGCCCCAGCCCCAGCCCCAGCCCCAGCCCCAGCCCCAGCCCCAGCCCCAGCCCCAGCCCCAGCCCCAGCCCCAGCCCCAGCCCCAGCCCCAGCCCCAGCCCCAGCCCCAGCCCCAGCCCCAGCCCCAGCCCCAGCCCCAGCCCCAGCCCCAGCCCCAGCCCCAGCCCCAGCCCCAGCCCCAGCCCCAGCCCCAGCCCCAGCCCCAGCCCCAGCCCCAGCCCCAGCCCCAGCCCCAGCCCCAGCCCCAGCCCCAGCCCCAGCCCCAGCCCCAGCCCCAGCCCCAGCCCCAGCCCCAGCCCCAGCCCCAGCCCCAGCCCCAGCCCCAGCCCCAGCCCCAGCCCCAGCCCCAGCCCCAGCCCCAGCCCCAGCCCCAGCCCCAGCCCCAGCCCCAGCCCCAGCCCCAGCCCCAGCCCCAGCCCCAGCCCCAGCCCCAGCCCCAGCCCCAGCCCCAGCCCCAGCCCCAGCCCCAGCCCCAGCCCCAGCCCCAGCCCCAGCCCCAGCCCCAGCCCCAGCCCCAGCCCCAGCCCCAGCCCCAGCCCCAGCCCCAGCCCCAGCCCCAGCCCCAGCCCCAGCCCCAGCCCCAGCCCCAGCCCCAGCCCCAGCCCCAGCCCCAGCCCCAGCCCCAGCCCCAGCCCCAGCCCCAGCCCCAGCCCCAGCCCCAGCCCCAGCCCCAGCCCCAGCCCCAGCCCCAGCCCCAGCCCCAGCCCCAGCCCCAGCCCCAGCCCCAGCCCCAGCCCCAGCCCCAGCCCCAGCCCAGCCCCAGCCCCAGCCCCAGCCCCAGCCCCAGCCCCAGCCCCAGCCCCAGCCCCAGCCCCAGCCCCAGCCCCAGCCCCAGCCCCAGCCCCAGCCCCAGCCCCAGCCCCAGCCCCAGCCCCAGCCCCAGCCCCAGCCCCAGCCCCAGCCCCAGCCCCAGCCCCAGCCCCAGCCCCAGCCCCAGCCCCAGCCCCAGCCCCAGCCCCAGCCCCAGCCCCAGCCCCAGCCCCAGCCCCAGCCCCAGCCCCAGCCCCAGCCCCAGCCCCAGCCCCAGCCCCAGCCCCAGCCCCAGCCCCAGCCCCAGCCCCAGCCCCAGCCCCAGCCCCAGCCCCAGCCCCAGCCCCAGCCCCAGCCCCAGCCCCAGCCCCAGCCAGCCCAGCCCCAGCCCCAGCCCCAGCCCCAGCCCCAGCCCCAGCCCCAGCCCCAGCCCCAGCCCCAGCCCCAGCCCCAGCCCCAGCCCCAGCCCCAGCCCCAGCCCCAGCCCCAGCCCCAGCCCCAGCCCCAGCCCCAGCCCCAGCCCCAGCCCCAGCCCCAGCCCCAGCCCCAGCCCCAGCCCCAGCCCCAGCCCCAGCCCCAGCCCCAGCCCCAGCCCCAGCCCCAGCCCCAGCCCCAGCCCCAGCCCCAGCCCCAGCCCCAGCCCCAGCCCCAGCCCCAGCCCCAGCCCCAGCCCCAGCCCAGCCCCAGCCCCAGCCCCAGCCCCAGCCCCAGCCCCAGCCCCAGCCCCAGCCCCAGCCCCAGCCCCAGCCCCAGCCCCAGCCCCAGCCCCAGCCCCAGCCCCAGCCCCAGCCCCAGCCCCAGCCCCAGCCCCAGCCCCAGCCCCAGCCCCAGCCCCAGCCCCAGCCCCAGCCCCAGCCCCAGCCCCAGCCCCAGCCCCAGCCCCAGCCCCAGCCCCAGCCCCAGCCCCAGCCCCAGCCCCAGCCCCAGCCCCAGCCCCAGCCCCAGCCCCAGCCCCAGCCCCAGCCCCAGCCCCAGCCCCAGCCCCAGCCCCAGCCCCAGCCCCAGCCCCAGCCCCAGCCCCAGCCCCAGCCCCAGCCCAGCCCCAGCCCCAGCCCCAGCCCAGCCCCAGCCCCAGCCCCAGCCCCAGCCCCAGCCCCAGCCCAGCCCCAGCCCCAGCCCCAGCCCCAGCCCCAGCCCCAGCCCCAGCCCCAGCCCCAGCCCCAGCCCCAGCCCCAGCCCCAGCCCCAGCCCCAGCCCCAGCCCCAGCCCCAGCCCCAGCCCCAGCCCCAGCCCCAGCCCCAGCCCCAGCCCCAGCCCCAGCCCCAGCCCCAGCCCCAGCCCCAGCCCCAGCCCCAGCCCCAGCCCCAGCCCCAGCCCCAGCCCCAGCCCCAGCCCCAGCCCCAGCCCCAGCCCCAGCCCCAGCCCCAGCCCCAGCCCCAGCCCCAGCCCCAGCCCCAGCCCCAGCCCCAGCCCCAGCCCCAGCCCCAGCCCCAGCCCCAGCCCCAGCCCCAGCCCCAGCCCAGCCCCAGCCCCAGCCCCAGCCCCAGCCCCAGCCCCAGCCCCAGCCCCAGCCCCAGCCCCAGCCCCAGCCCCAGCCCCAGCCCCAGCCCCAGCCCCAGCCCCAGCCCCAGCCCCAGCCCCAGCCCCAGCCCCAGCCCCAGCCCCAGCCCCAGCCCCAGCCCCAGCCCCAGCCCCAGCCCCAGCCCCAGCCCCAGCCCCAGCCCCAGCCCCAGCCCCAGCCCCAGCCCCAGCCCCAGCCCCAGCCCCAGCCCCAGCCCCAGCCCCAGCCCCAGCCCCAGCCCCAGCCCCAGCCCCAGCCCCAGCCCCAGCCCCAGCCCCAGCCCCAGCCCCAGCCCCAGCCCCAGCCCCAGCCCCAGCCCCAGCCCCAGCCCCAGCCCCAGCCCCAGCCCAGCCCCAGCCCCAGCCCCAGCCCCAGCCCCAGCCCCAGCCCCAGCCCCAGCCCCAGCCCCAGCCCCAGCCCCAGCCCCAGCCCCAGCCCCAGCCCCAGCCCCAGCCCCAGCCCCAGCCCCAGCCCCAGCCCCAGCCCCAGCCCCAGCCCCAGCCCCAGCCCCAGCCCCAGCCCCAGCCCCAGCCCCAGCCCCAGCCCCAGCCCCAGCCCCAGCCCCAGCCCCAGCCCCAGCCCCAGCCCCAGCCCCAGCCCCAGCCCCAGCCCCAGCCCCAGCCCCAGCCCCAGCCCCAGCCCCAGCCCCAGCCCCAGCCCCAGCCCCAGCCCCAGCCCCAGCCCCAGCCCCAGCCCCAGCCCCAGCCCCAGCCCCAGCCCCAGCCCCAGCCCCAGCCCCAGCCCCAGCCCCAGCCCCAGCCCCAGCCCCAGCCCCAGCCCCAGCCCCAGCCCCAGCCCCAGCCCCAGCCCCAGCCCCAGCCCCAGCCCCAGCCCCAGCCCCAGCCCCAGCCCCCAGCCCCAGCCCCAGCCCCAGCCCCAGCCCCAGCCCCAGCCCCAGCCCCAGCCCCAGCCCCAGCCCCAGCCCCAGCCCCAGCCCCAGCCCCAGCCCCAGCCCCAGCCCCAGCCCCAGCCCCAGCCCCAGCCCCAGCCCCAGCCCCAGCCCCAGCCCCAGCCCCAGCCCCAGCCCCAGCCCCAGCCCCAGCCCCAGCCCCAGCCCCAGCCCCAGCCCCAGCCCCAGCCCCAGCCCCAGCCCCAGCCCCAGCCCCAGCCCCAGCCCCAGCCCCAGCCCCAGCCCCAGCCCCAGCCCCAGCCCCAGCCCCAGCCCCAGCCCCAGCCCCAGCCCCAGCCCCAGCCCCAGCCCCAGCCCCAGCCCCAGCCCCAGCCCCAGCCCCAGCCCCAGCCCCAGCCCCAGCCCCAGCCCCAGCCCCAGCCCCAGCCCCAGCCCCAGCCCCAGCCCCAGCCCCAGCCCCAGCCCCAGCCCCAGCCCCAGCCCCAGCCCCAGCCCCAGCCCCAGCCCCAGCCCCAGCCCCAGCCCCAGCCCCAGCCCCAGCCCCAGCCCCAGCCCCAGCCCCAGCCCCAGCCCCAGCCCCAGCCCCAGCCCCAGCCCCAGCCCCAGCCCCAGCCCCAGCCCCAGCCCCAGCCCCAGCCCCAGCCCCAGCCCCAGCCCCAGCCCCAGCCCCAGCCCCAGCCCCAGCCCCAGCCCCAGCCCCAGCCCCAGCCCCAGCCCCAGCCCCAGCCCCAGCCCCAGCCCCAGCCCCAGCCCCAGCCCCAGCCCCAGCCCCAGCCCCAGCCCCAGCCCCAGCCCCAGCCCCAGCCCCAGCCCCAGCCCCAGCCCCAGCCCCAGCCCCAGCCCCAGCCCCAGCCCCAGCCCCAGCCCCAGCCCAGCCCCAGCCCCAGCCCCAGCCCCAGCCCCAGCCCCAGCCCCAGCCCCAGCCCAGCCCCAGCCCCAGCCCCAGCCCCAGCCCAGCCCCAGCCCCAGCCCCAGCCCCAGCCCAGCCCCAGCCCCAGCCCCAGCCCCAGCCCCAGCCCCAGCCCCAGCCCCAGCCCCAGCCCCAGCCCCAGCCCCAGCCCCAGCCCCAGCCCCAGCCCCAGCCCCAGCCCCAGCCCCAGCCCCAGCCCCAGCCCCAGCCCCAGCCCCAGCCCCAGCCCCAGCCCCAGCCCCAGCCCCAGCCCCAGCCCCAGCCCCAGCCCCAGCCCCAGCCCAGCCCCAGCCCCAGCCCCAGCCCCAGCCCCAGCCCCAGCCCCAGCCCCAGCCCCAGCCCCAGCCCCAGCCCCAGCCCCAGCCCCAGCCCCAGCCCCAGCCCCAGCCCCAGCCCCAGCCCCAGCCCCAGCCCCAGCCCCAGCCCCAGCCCCAGCCCCAGCCCCAGCCCCAGCCCCAGCCCCAGCCCCAGCCCCAGCCCCAGCCCCAGCCCCAGCCCCAGCCCCAGCCCCAGCCCCAGCCCCAGCCCCAGCCCCAGCCCCAGCCCCAGCCCCAGCCCCAGCCCCAGCCCCAGCCCCAGCCCCAGCCCCAGCCCCAGCCCCAGCCCCAGCCCCAGCCCCAGCCCCAGCCCCAGCCCCAGCCCCAGCCCCAGCCCCAGCCCCAGCCCCAGCCCCAGCCCCAGCCCCAGCCCCAGCCCCAGCCCCAGCCCCAGCCCCAGCCCCAGCCCCAGCCCCAGCCCCAGCCCCAGCCCCAGCCCCAGCCCCAGCCCCAGCCCCAGCCCCAGCCCCAGCCCCAGCCCCAGCCCCAGCCCCAGCCCCAGCCCCAGCCCCAGCCCCAGCCCCAGCCCCAGCCCCAGCCCCAGCCCCAGCCCCAGCCCCAGCCCCAGCCCCAGCCCCAGCCCCAGCCCCAGCCCCAGCCCCAGCCCCAGCCCCAGCCCCAGCCCCAGCCCCAGCCCCAGCCCCAGCCCCAGCCCCAGCCCCAGCCCCAGCCCCAGCCCCAGCCCCAGCCCCAGCCCCAGCCCCAGCCCCAGCCCCAGCCCCAGCCCCAGCCCCAGCCCCAGCCCCAGCCCCAGCCCCAGCCCCAGCCCCAGCCCCAGCCCCAGCCCCAGCCCCAGCCCCAGCCCCAGCCCCAGCCCCAGCCCCAGCCCAGCCCCAGCCCCAGCCCCAGCCCCAGCCCCAGCCCCAGCCCCAGCCCAGCCCCAGCCCCAGCCCCAGCCCCAGCCCCAGCCCCAGCCCCAGCCCCAGCCCCAGCCCCAGCCCCAGCCCCAGCCCCAGCCCCAGCCCCAGCCCCAGCCCCAGCCCCAGCCCCAGCCCCAGCCCCAGCCCCAGCCCCAGCCCCAGCCCCAGCCCCAGCCCCAGCCCCAGCCCCAGCCCCAGCCCCAGCCCCAGCCCCAGCCCCAGCCCCAGCCCCAGCCCCAGCCCCAGCCCCAGCCCCAGCCCCAGCCCCAGCCCCAGCCCCAGCCCCAGCCCCAGCCCCAGCCCCAGCCCCAGCCCCAGCCCCAGCCCCAGCCCCAGCCCCAGCCCCAGCCCCAGCCCCAGCCCCAGCCCCAGCCCCAGCCCCAGCCCAGCCCCAGCCCCAGCCCCAGCCCCAGCCCCAGCCCCAGCCCCAGCCCCAGCCCCAGCCCCAGCCCCAGCCCCAGCCCCAGCCCCAGCCCCAGCCCCAGCCCCAGCCCCAGCCCCAGCCCCAGCCCCAGCCCCAGCCCCAGCCCCAGCCCCAGCCCCAGCCCCAGCCCCAGCCCCAGCCCCAGCCCCAGCCCCAGCCCCAGCCCCAGCCCCAGCCCCAGCCCCAGCCCCAGCCCCAGCCCCAGCCCCAGCCCCAGCCCCAGCCCCAGCCCCAGCCCCAGCCCCAGCCCCAGCCCCAGCCCCAGCCCCAGCCCCAGCCCCAGCCCCAGCCCCAGCCCCAGCCCCAGCCCCAGCCCCAGCCCCAGCCCCAGCCCCAGCCCCAGCCCCAGCCCCAGCCCCAGCCCCAGCCCCAGCCCCAGCCCCAGCCCCAGCCCCAGCCCCAGCCCCAGCCCCAGCCCCAGCCCCAGCCCCAGCCCCAGCCCCAGCCCCAGCCCCAGCCCCAGCCCCAGCCCCAGCCCCAGCCCAGCCCCAGCCCCAGCCCCAGCCCCAGCCCCAGCCCCAGCCCCAGCCCCAGCCCCAGCCCCAGCCCCAGCCCCAGCCCCAGCCCCAGCCCCAGCCCCAGCCCCAGCCCCAGCCCCAGCCCCAGCCCCAGCCCCAGCCCCAGCCCCAGCCCCAGCCCCAGCCCCAGCCCCAGCCCCAGCCCCAGCCCCAGCCCCAGCCCCAGCCCCAGCCCCAGCCCCAGCCCCAGCCCCAGCCCCAGCCCCAGCCAGCCCAGCCCCAGCCCCAGCCCCAGCCCCAGCCCCAGCCCCAGCCCCAGCCCCAGCCCCAGCCCCAGCCCCAGCCCCAGCCCCAGCCCCAGCCCCAGCCCCAGCCCCAGCCCCAGCCCCAGCCCCAGCCCCAGCCCCAGCCCCAGCCCCAGCCCCAGCCCCAGCCCCAGCCCCAGCCCCAGCCCCAGCCCCAGCCCCAGCCCCAGCCCCAGCCCCAGCCCAGCCCCAGCCCCAGCCCCAGCCCCAGCCCCAGCCCCAGCCCCAGCCCCAGCCCCAGCCCCAGCCCCAGCCCCAGCCCCAGCCCCAGCCCCAGCCCCAGCCCCAGCCCCAGCCCCAGCCCCAGCCCCAGCCCCAGCCCCAGCCCCAGCCCCAGCCCCAGCCCCAGCCCCAGCCCCAGCCCCAGCCCCAGCCCCAGCCCCAGCCCCAGCCCCAGCCCCAGCCCCAGCCCCAGCCCCAGCCCCAGCCCCAGCCCCAGCCCCAGCCCCAGCCCCAGCCCCAGCCCCAGCCCCAGCCCCAGCCCCAGCCCCAGCCCCAGCCCCAGCCCCAGCCCCAGCCCCAGCCCCAGCCCCAGCCCCAGCCCCAGCCCCAGCCCCAGCCCCAGCCCCAGCCCCAGCCCCAGCCCCAGCCCCAGCCCCAGCCCCAGCCCCAGCCCCAGCCCCAGCCCCAGCCCCAGCCCCAGCCCCAGCCCCAGCCCCAGCCCCAGCCCCAGCCCCAGCCCCAGCCCCAGCCCCAGCCCCAGCCCCAGCCCAGCCCCAGCCCCAGCCCCAGCCCCAGCCCAGCCCCAGCCCCAGCCCCAGCCCCAGCCCCAGCCCCAGCCCCAGCCCCAGCCCCAGCCCCAGCCCCAGCCCCAGCCCCAGCCCCAGCCCCAGCCCCAGCCCCAGCCCCAGCCCCAGCCCCAGCCCCAGCCCCAGCCCCAGCCCCAGCCCCAGCCCCAGCCCCAGCCCCAGCCCCAGCCCCAGCCCCAGCCCCAGCCCCAGCCCCAGCCCCAGCCCCAGCCCCAGCCCCAGCCCCAGCCCCAGCCCCAGCCCCAGCCCCAGCCCCAGCCCCAGCCCCAGCCCCAGCCCCAGCCCCAGCCCCAGCCCCAGCCCCAGCCCCAGCCCCAGCCCCAGCCCCAGCCCCAGCCCCAGCCCCAGCCCCAGCCCCAGCCCCAGCCCCAGCCCCAGCCCCAGCCCCAGCCCCAGCCCCAGCCCCAGCCCCAGCCCCAGCCCCAGCCCCAGCCCCAGCCCCAGCCCCAGCCCCAGCCCCAGCCCCAGCCCCAGCCCCAGCCCCAGCCCCAGCCCCAGCCCCAGCCCCAGCCCCAGCCCCAGCCCCAGCCCCAGCCCCAGCCCCAGCCCCAGCCCCAGCCCCAGCCCCAGCCCCAGCCCCAGCCCCAGCCCCAGCCCCAGCCCCAGCCCCAGCCCCAGCCCCAGCCCCAGCCCCAGCCCCAGCCCCAGCCCCAGCCCCAGCCCCAGCCCCAGCCCCAGCCCCAGCCCCAGCCCCAGCCCCAGCCCCAGCCCCAGCCCCAGCCCCAGCCCCAGCCCCAGCCCCAGCCCCAGCCCCAGCCCCAGCCCCAGCCCCAGCCCCAGCCCCAGCCCCAGCCCCAGCCCCAGCCCCAGCCCCAGCCCCAGCCCCAGCCCCAGCCCCAGCCCCAGCCCCAGCCCCAGCCCCAGCCCCAGCCCCAGCCCCAGCCCCAGCCCCAGCCCCAGCCCCAGCCCCAGCCCCAGCCCCAGCCCCAGCCCCAGCCCCAGCCCCAGCCCCAGCCCCAGCCCCAGCCCCAGCCCCAGCCCCAGCCCCAGCCCCAGCCCCAGCCCCAGCCCCAGCCCCAGCCCCAGCCCCAGCCCCAGCCCCAGCCCCAGCCCCAGCCCCAGCCCCAGCCCCAGCCCCAGCCCCAGCCCCAGCCCCAGCCCCAGCCCCAGCCCCAGCCCCAGCCCCAGCCCCAGCCCCAGCCCCAGCCCCAGCCCCAGCCCCAGCCCCAGCCCCAGCCCCAGCCCCAGCCCCAGCCCCAGCCCCAGCCCCAGCCCCAGCCCCAGCCCCAGCCCCAGCCCCAGCCCCAGCCCAGCCCCAGCCCCAGCCCCAGCCCCAGCCCCAGCCCCAGCCCCAGCCCCAGCCCCAGCCCCAGCCCCAGCCCCAGCCCCAGCCCCAGCCCCAGCCCCAGCCCCAGCCCCAGCCCCAGCCCCAGCCCCAGCCCCAGCCCCAGCCCCAGCCCCAGCCCCAGCCCCAGCCCCAGCCCCAGCCCCAGCCCCAGCCCCAGCCCCAGCCCCAGCCCCAGCCCCAGCCCCAGCCCCAGCCCCAGCCCCAGCCCCAGCCCCAGCCCCAGCCCCAGCCCCAGCCCCAGCCCCAGCCCCAGCCCCAGCCCCAGCCCCAGCCCCAGCCCCAGCCCCAGCCCCAGCCCCAGCCCCAGCCCCAGCCCCAGCCCCAGCCCCAGCCCCAGCCCCAGCCCCAGCCCCAGCCCCAGCCCCAGCCCCAGCCCCAGCCCCAGCCCCAGCCCCAGCCCCAGCCCCAGCCCCAGCCCCAGCCCCAGCCCCAGCCCCAGCCCCAGCCCCAGCCCCAGCCCCAGCCCCAGCCCCAGCCCCAGCCCCAGCCCCAGCCCCAGCCCCAGCCCCAGCCCCAGCCCCAGCCCCAGCCCCAGCCCCAGCCCCAGCCCCAGCCCCAGCCCCAGCCCCAGCCCCAGCCCCAGCCCCAGCCCCAGCCCCAGCCCCAGCCCCAGCCCCAGCCCCAGCCCCAGCCCCAGCCCCAGCCCCAGCCCCAGCCCCAGCCCCAGCCCCAGCCCCAGCCCCAGCCCCAGCCCCAGCCCCAGCCCCAGCCCCAGCCCCAGCCCCAGCCCCAGCCCCAGCCCCAGCCCCAGCCCCAGCCCCAGCCCCAGCCCCAGCCCCAGCCCCAGCCCCAGCCCCAGCCCCAGCCCCAGCCCCAGCCCCAGCCCCAGCCCCAGCCCCAGCCCCAGCCCCAGCCCCAGCCCCAGCCCCAGCCCCAGCCCCAGCCCCAGCCCCAGCCCCAGCCCCAGCCCCAGCCCCAGCCCCAGCCCCAGCCCCAGCCCCAGCCCCAGCCCCAGCCCCAGCCCCAGCCCCAGCCCCAGCCCCAGCCCCAGCCCCAGCCCCAGCCCCAGCCCCAGCCCCAGCCCCAGCCCCAGCCCCAGCCCCAGCCCCAGCCCCAGCCCCAGCCCCAGCCCCAGCCCCAGCCCCAGCCCCAGCCCCAGCCCCAGCCCCAGCCCCAGCCCCAGCCCCAGCCCCAGCCCCAGCCCCAGCCCCAGCCCCAGCCCCAGCCCCAGCCCCAGCCCCAGCCCCAGCCCCAGCCCCAGCCCCAGCCCCAGCCCCAGCCCCAGCCCCAGCCCCAGCCCCAGCCCCAGCCCCAGCCCCAGCCCCAGCCCCAGCCCCAGCCCCAGCCCCAGCCCCAGCCCCAGCCCCAGCCCCAGCCCCAGCCCCCAGACAAACGTCACTTGACTCCGGGTTTAATTTGCTCACTCAACCTCCTGCTGAGATTGCTTTAGTTTCATTGGAAGACAAGCAATTAAAGGGAGCTGCGATTGTAAAGCAGGAATAATTATAATTATAAACCCCATGAAATTGCAATGTGATTCAATATTTACTAATCATGAGTGTGCTTCATGAGTTTTTCAGAAACTCTTCAATTGGCACTGTGTTAAAATGGGAGATCTCAATGATGGCCTTCTCCCAACCCTGGGAGAATCCACAGAAAGGAAAAGGTGACAAAACACTTCATATAATCCTGACAAAGGGTGTCTGATCTGAAATGGTGAATCAATTTCTTTTCCAGACATGGCCTGACCTGCTGAGCATTTCCAGCATTCGTGAACAAAATCCTCAAATCATTCAATTGTCAGCCAGCCGCTCTGTGTGAGACACTCTATAGGAGGAAAAACAGTGTCTGCCATTCCCACTTCAATGATCTAGTTTGATAATGGAGGCACAAAGTCCGATTCCATGGGGATGCCAAAAGCATGGTTGAACCCATTCTTCTTTATTTTATCTTCTGACCTTATATTATTGCCATTAAACCCCAGCAGAGGTTCCTCATTATCCCAGTCTTTCTCGGTTCCATTGATTAAAAACCAAAGACCTCTTTAATTTAAATTTAAAGTGTACACATACAGCATGGTATCAGGCCCTTCCAGCCTATGAGCCCGTGACCCCAATACAACAATGAACCTACAATCCCTGTACATTTTTACAGAGTGGGAGGAAACCGGAGAATCTTGAGGAAACTCACGCAGTACATGGGGAGAACATACAAACTCCTTATAGACAATCCTGGATTTGGAACCAGGTCACTGGCTCTGTAATAGCATGGCGCTAAACCACTATGCTAACCATTGCCATTTGGAAGAATGTAGTGTGGAATGTGGAGGGTCAAGTGACGTCTGTCTGGAACCCGGAGGGATGTGGATCATGGAGGGTCACGTGACTCCTTCATCTGGGACCTAGATTAAAGTCACATCACCTGTCAATCAAGCTTGGGCTCTGCCCAGCCATTTGTGCACAGCTGACCAGTGGGCCCTTTAATTATCTAGTGATTTCCTGGGCTGGACCCTCCAGTGTACTGTACTATCAAGTCCACCATGTGCAGTAGATCTTCCTCTTTGCTCTTCAATCCTGAGACAAACCCTACTCCATACCAGATCATGAACTGTGGACAACACTGGAGGAGTCGTTGCTAAGGTGTGCACTACACAGAGATCAGGGTTGTTAGATTGCATTGGAGCCATGCCCTTGTTAGACAAGGAAAGGGTCAGGTGGCCTATTATTATCTTTGGTTGTTGTAAGTCTCTGCACAGTTATTATCAGTAAGTGACTGGGTTGTACTCTGTTTTTACGAGTGTAAGCAGTTGCAAGTATCAGTAGTGCTAAAGTCCGATGTGACTGATTATATTGTGTTTTGCGATTATTATTTATTTACTTACTAGTGTGTATTACCCCTGTTGCTATCCCCTCACATGTGTTTTAATAACTGTGTTCAGCCTCGTTGCTCTTTCAACCCACCAAACTTTTCCCTTCCCACACAATGAAGACTATTTGTTACCATCATTGAAAGGATTTTTTTTTAATACCACGTGCTGCTTGCCTTACAATTTATAGCCAGTTTGTTCCCCACATGTCTTTAAATATACCCTACAATTTCTGAAGATTCTTGTTAAACTTATGCTATAATCCAAACAGCCCATTAAATTTAGGAGGGCTATGGTGGAATTGAGCTGCTCTTTCACAGTAGATAAGATATTTGGGCGATGGATCTATTGTTGGTAGTGGTAAAGGTCAATACTTCTACTTAGAAATATTTAATTCTGAAGATGGACTAAAAGTCACTGTCTGAAATAGTGCTACATGTAGGGTCTGTCATCAGACATTAAAGTATGTGGGTGCCTGCTTGAGCCAGCAGGACAAAAGCTAGGAAAGCAGAATTAGGCAAGATAGTTCTTCTTGGACCAGAAGAAGGCAAATAAGTCCCTCCTACACAATAGACATTAATTCCATTATGATCCCATGACATGGAGAACATCCCAAAGATCTAGAGATAATAGAGGATCAGGAGAAAATAGAGATAAATGGAAGGGAATAAACAATGTAGGCCACAAAAATGTAATACTGCAAAGAAAGAAAAAAAGAGGAAATAAATAAGAATAAATAAAACATTAAAGTTTAAAATTGAAAAATTAAATGTTCTCTGAAGCAGCACAAAACCCCTTGGAGATGGAAGCACCCTGGCCATACCCTGCCCACGCCAGTTGTTTGAATAAAACAGAGGAGGAGTCGGCCGACGCCATTTGCCCACTGGGGCAACTCTCCCAAAGTCTCTCCCTATCCCTGCCTAGTAAGTCTTTAACTTTATTAGTATTAAGTATATTAGTAAGACTCTTGGAGAAAGGGGTTAATTATGCCAGCAGCAGGGTTAACGTAGTGGTTAGCGCAATGCAGCGCCGGTGACTGGGGTTCGAACTTGATTTTCAACTTTAAGTTACAGAAATTACTTGATTGAAGTGAATCTCGCATAATTAAGGATCACAACCTTGATTTTTTTTTACAAAAATTATTTTACATTTTGCACTGTCTTTTAAACTGTTTATTCTTAATGCAGGTGTTTGTGTGCGAGCCTTACTGTACTAACATTGGTTGTGCATTATCTCTACTGTTAAGGACACTCCCCTTGGGTATAACTCTGTATGCATCTATTGTCTTTCATTATTGTGCCATGAGTTTCTGCTAATAAAAGCCATGATTATTGTTTGACCACATTGTCTTTGTCTACTTCATCAACTGGCACATTAATGTTTCAGTAAGGAATTGTAAAAGGGTGTTTCAGGCAACTGGAAAATTTGCATATCGCGCAATCCCCATAGGTGCTTTACTGTATTTAGAGAACTTACTTTCAAAGAGGTTTTTAGATGCAATGGAGGGTACACAAATAGTTACAGGATTGCTATGTCTGAGTGGTTACTTCATTCCTAAAGTTCTCTGCAGCTTTGTTGAGACAAGCAGCTGTGGTGGGCATTTGGGAGAGGAGAGGGCAACCTGGCAGTCTGGTCAGACGTCAGTCCAACGTGGCTAGAATATCTAAACACACGGAGGGGAGGGGGGGGGGGGAAAGAAAGAACTTATAACAATTATCTGAGCTTGAAGGAACAGACATTTAAAGACTCAATGCACTAGAGACAAGTCCTTCTGAATGAGCTGATAGGAAGCCAGTCAACACTTTTAACAGTCAGCAAGAAGGCCAAGTTGCACCCGAGCACTGGCCTTTAAAACAGCTGTTTCCAGTGAGCAACAAAAGGATTTTGATGAAAAGCTGGCGTGTGTTGATAACGATGCTGCTTTTTCTTTTAAGATAAAGATTGGTGCTAAGGAGAAAAGAGGGATTTTTGTCCTGTTATATAATGATAGTCTCTATCGTCAGGTCCTTTTCATTGTAAAGCTGAAGTGAAGGAGCAGAATAGCTTTTATTTCCTTCTAAAGGAAGTACAGAATTATCTATTTTACAGCAAAATCAAACTGGCTCATGCCTCTTTCTATAAATTACAGTGGCTTATAGCTTCCTTTCCTTATCAGGCTTGACCCCTTTTTCCAGCCAGTTGCAGCATCAAAGCACAGAAAGGCCTTGCATCACTCTCTGGGACAGAGATATCAAGATAGTTATGTATTCTACACACGCTGGGCAGCTTGAAGCCATGTTTCTTATCTACTAAAGCACTACTGCATTTTGGAATGTATCTCTCTGTTACACAGACAGACAGACAGACAGACAGACAGACAGACAGACAGACACACACACACACACACACACACACACACACACACACACACACACACACACACACACACACACACACACACACACACACACACACACACACACACACACACTCTCTCTCTCTCTCTCTCTTTCTCTAACCTGCTCAGGAGCTGAGTATGACAGAAACAAGCTAATTGACCTTACCTCTGGCACTGCCGATACAGATCTACATTGAATAAAGCTGGCAGAAAGCTGTGAGGGGATGCTTCACAAGAATATGTTTTCTTCCAACTGAAACTATGTTAAATATCTCATTTACCAAAGTTCTTGAGGAGGTGTTCAATACCATATGGGCCTTTGACAGGGAAAGTATGGAGAAATATATTGCAGGAAGGCTCAAGCATCAGATTGCAGGGAAGGTGGTGATGATTCATTCGGCCAGATCCAGAGATGACCAGATTGCTATTTCAGAAGAGAATGGGTGATTGAGACTGCATTCTCTGGAGCTTAAAAAGGTAAAAAGATAGCTCATCAAAATATACATTTCTCAAGTGCTGACAGGCTGGATACAAGGAAGGATAGTTCCCCTGACTGGAGTCCAGGGCCAACTTCACAAATGAGGTTGAGGTGTTGATGTCAAAGAGGAGGACAATCTTCTTCAAGCAGAACTTTTGGAATTCTCCATCCAGAGAATGATGGGAGCTTAGCTGAGTTATTTCATAAAAGATTTGGAATTTACCCTTAAAAAGGATAAAAGTCATCACTGACTTTCAAAGCTCTAGAAAAAGAATGCAAATGAACCAGGACACTTAAAATGATCATGTACGTGGCAGTCAGAGTGGTCTCGTGGATTCGATGTCTGAGAATATATTTAATATCCCAGATCCAAGTAATTTCATCTTTTTTTGATCACTTTTGTCACGGTTTATTGCAACATTGGTTCAGAGTGCTTTTTTCTGGTCTTTTGCAAACTCTTCGAACCACAAGATGGCTGAATCCAACAAGAACTCAAACTCACTGTGTTACTGTGAGAATATTTGGATGATCCAACTGCAGTGAACTGGGATTCACTGTTGTGCTGGCCCCACCTCCGGGCTCCACCCCCATCTGCTCACATATAGCCCTGGTTTCCTGCCTAAACCCAGAAGCCTCCTGAAGAGTACTGTGAGACCCTATCCTTAATTACAAGCAAATAGAAGTGTTTGTTCTCCTACCAGTCGTGAGAGATTTTATTCACGCTACAATTTTATTAGCTTATTCCCTAAACAATGGAAGCACTACTAAAGCCTGGCCTGCTCCTGATAGACCCTCCATCCCCCGACACAGCTGAGGAGCTCATATACTGGCTCGACTGCTTCCAGGCCTACGTGAATGTGGCCAGAGAAGTCCTCCACACCGATGAACTCAGGAGGTCTGCACTCATTTTGAGGGGAGGAACAAAAGTGTACACAGTCATCAGGGACTTCTCTACATATGACGCTGCCATCAAGGCGTTGAAGGCTAGGTACCTGAAGTTGTAGAACGAGAATGTAGCAAGGCACTGACTCGCTCTACGTCACCAATGGCCAGGAGAGACCATCGATGACTACCTGCTGGATCTGTGGACGCTTGCCAAAAAGTGCAGGTATGAAGTAGCTACGGGCCATGTTCGTGAGGAAGAACAGATCCGGGACATTAGTTGCGGGGTTCCGCTCAAGGTACATGAGGCAGCGACTACTCGAGTCAGGTAAGGAAGACCTGGCTAACCACGTTGAACTGGGCAAATCATTGGAATTGGCCAAGCTTGAGATAAACTACCTCGAAGCCAGTGAGCTCGCTCACCCAGGTGGCCCCTTCCAAGTACTGGCTGCTCCCATCATCCCAGCCCTAATGGCTGCTGCTTCCTGTGCTAGCGAGTGCTTTATCTGCGGCAAGAGCCAGCATCCTTGATCTTGTTTCCCGGTTAAAGACTCTGTTCTGGCTGTGGCAAGAAAGGGCATTGGGCGAGGGTTTGTTGTGCGAAGAGAAGTCCATGGCCTGCACCACTCCCGGATCCGATTCCAGCCCCAAGCCATCTGCCCTGAAGTCACCCGAACCCACTTGCTATTCAACACTCTGACGGAGGATAGCGATGAAAAAAAAGTGCGAAAAGGCTCGGCTGCATCTTTCCGCGACCCAAATTCAAACTAGGCACCATCATCGTCGGAGGAAGAAGGAGGGCGGCCATCTTGCTGTGCCACGAGGTCGATGCCATCTTACCGATGCAGGGCAACTCAGGACGGTGGGGGCCTTTCGAGCAAGGAGCACGGAGTCTCCGGGGACCCAGCCTCGATGATCCTAGATAAGGACAGATCTCATTAGATCAGGACAAATCTCATCAGCTCAGCAACTCCATAATGATTGTGAAGGTAAATGGACATTCCACTAAATGCCTAATTGACGCAGACTCTACTGAAAACTTCATAGACTCCGGGACTGTGCAAAAATACAACCTGAAGATTTTATCCTAATTACCATGTTTCTTGGATCTCATTCGCATACTATGTGTGTTTAACAACATTGTATCGTATATCTGTCATTTGAAAGGGTGGGGGGGGGGGACCTTCTGTAAATTTCGCTTGTATATACTTGATGAATTGTGTGCTCTGGTGTTGTTGGGTCTGGACTTCCTGTGTCACCTTAAAAGCGTGACCTTGGAGTATTCTGGTCCCCTCCCCCTGTAATGGTACAGAATGGAGGGCCCCTAAAACGAGAACCCACATGCAGCCTCTCCACACTGAATATCAACCCCCCCACCCCCCCCCCACCCCCGCAACCCTTCCTGAAACTGTCCTCGGACTGCAACCCATTGCTACCAAGAGCAGGAGGTGCAGTACAGCAGACCGAGATTTAATAAAGTCCGAGCCACAACGTCTACTCAACGAAGGTATAATCGAACCTAACACCAGCCCATGGAGAGCGCAAGTGGAAGTGGTAAAATGGGAAAACAAGTTCTTGCTAGTAATTGACTATAGCCAAACCATTAATCTGAACAATCTCCTGGAATTTCCAACATGGTGAATTATATTGCACAGAATCAGGTCTATTCGACCATCAACCTGAAAGCTGCTTATCGCGAGCTGCCAACCTGTTCCAAGGACTGTCCATATATGACATTTGAGGCTAACATTGTCTCTTATCAATTCCGGACAGTCCCATTTGGTATCACTAATGGGGTTTCTATCTTCCAGAGGCAGATGGACAGAATAGTGGATGAGTATGGGTTGAAGGCTATCTTACCTCGATAACAACACCATCTGTGGCCATACCTTGGAAGACCATGACGCCAACCTCCAGAGTTTTCTCCACACGGTGAAAGCCCTGAACCCCACTTGTAACTCCGACAAGTGCATGTTCAGGACTAAATGTCTGGCTATCCTTGGCTACGTGGTGGAGAATGGCATAATTGTTCCCAATCCTGATTGGATGCGCCCCCTGTTAGAGCTCCCCATCTCCAGGACCACAAAGGCTTTGAGGAGATGCCTGGGGTTTTTCCTCATATTACGCCCTGTGGATCCCTAAATACACTGATAAGGTTCGCCCTCTCTTAAAAGCCACTAATTTCCCCCTCTTGGCTGAAGCCCATGGCTTTTAACTACCTCCAGAATCACATTGCGAAAGCAACCATGCATGGGGTGGACAAGAATGTGCCTTTCCAAGTGTAAAGCAATGCTTCAAACATAGCCCTGGCTGCTACCTTTAACTAGGCGGGCGGGCTGGTTGAATGTTTTCTCGGACATTACAAGGCCACGAACTCCAGAACCCATCGGTGGAAAAGGAGGCTCAAGCCATTGTAGAAGCGTAAGGCACTGGAGACACAACCTGGATGGTAGGAAATCCACACTCCTCACTGACCAGTGCTTGGTCACATTCATGTTTAATAATGTCAAAAAGTTGAAAATCAAAAATGACCAGATTTCTAGGTGGAAGATCAAGCTCTCCACCTATAATTATGACATCGCCTATCGGCCAGGAGCCATTAATGACCCTCCAGATGCCTTATCCTGAGGAAGCTGTGCCCTGTACACATTGGCCAACTGCGGTCTCTGCATAATGAGCTCTGCCAGCCAGGGGTCACCCAAATGGCTTATTTTGTCAAGGCGTGCAATCTGCCCTGCTCCATGGAGGACATCAGGGAGGTTGGCGTTATGGTCTTCCAAGGTATGGCCAGGTCTTGCCAGGGGTGCAAGCTACATTTCTACCACTCCACAAAGACTCACCTGATCCAGGCCCTTCGAACAGCTCAGTGTTGATTTTAAGGGACCTCTCCCCTCCATGATCAGGAACACCTTCTCCTCTTTGTCATTGATGAGCACTCCCACTTCCCATTCACTATTTCATGTCCAGACATGTCCACTTTCTCAGTCATAAAGGCCCTTGACTCCATTTGCACTCTGTGTATCCCAGCTATATTCATAGCAACCGAGGCTCATCATTTATGAGAGACGAGCTTCGTCAATTCCTGCTGGCAAGGGGCATCGCCAGTGGAATAGGCAGGTTGAAAAGGAGAACGCCACTGTCTGGAATGCTGTCAAACTGGCCCTGAAGTCAAAAGGCCTTCCAGACTCTCGCTGGCAGGAAGTCCTCCCCATGGCACTCCATTCCATCCGGATGCTACTATGTACCACGACCAACGCCACTCCATATGTGCTCCTATTCACTTTTGAAAGAATGTTGGCATCAATAACTACACTCCCATCACTCCTGGTCCACTCCTGAAGCACATGAGAATACCAATCCCCTGGTGGAAAGGGTGAAACTGCTCCACACCAATCCTATGTATGCCTATGTGGAGCACCTGGATGGCAGGGAGGGCACTGTCTCTATCAGGAACCTGGCACCTGGCGGATTAGAGGTTCTGTTGCCTCAGGTGCCCTGCAAACCACGGAGCTCATTCTTGCTCCCCTCAGTGTTGGTCTTGGGGGTTCCGGTTTAGGAGGAAAGTGCATCCCCCTCCACTATTGAGCCAGAGACCCAGTCCACCTCTCCTCCCTCAGAATTCGACCAGGAGACCCAAGGAGTCCAAGGCCCCTGGTGCTCAGGCGCTCCACCAGGATCTCCAGACCCCAGACCACTTAAATCTGCAAATTTAAATTATTTAAATTATTTAAATAACTATATATCTTTTAACCATTTGTTTCTGAACCCTTGTTCTCTATCTTCATTCACAGACCCTAAATTCTACAGGAAGGGGTGAATGCCGTGAAATGGGATTCACTGGTAGTGTGTTGTGCTGATGGCTGGCCCCACCTCCACCTGCTCACATATAACCCTGGTTTCCCACCTAAACCCTGAACCCTTCTGAAGACTACTGTGAAACCATACCCTTAGTTCTAAGCTAATAAAAGCATTTGTTCTCCCTCCAGCCATGAGAGCATTTATTCACGCTACCCCAACCCAATACAAATTTAATATAAACAAACAATAGATCCTATGTACAGCTATGAAGCGTGCAAATTTACCTAAAGCAATGCAATGAATGTTTACTACACATACTTTTAAAGACTTAAAGCTACCTTCCAGAGGTTTACAGATTAATAGACCTTGAATCTCCGTGCCAACCTTCAGGAAGTTGCACATTTGTTAGCAGCACCTGCTTGTGTCCCTGAGCACTGAGTCTCAGTGAGCTCCTCATCTTTCATAATTTGACCAATTTCTAATTATATATTTGGATGCTGTTTAATTTTTATAATTTGCAAAATAAGTCGGGCTTCCTGGAGCTTGAAAAGTCTGCTATCCCAGGTCTCCTATGATGGATTCATTCTTCAGAACAACATAGATTCCAATGTTTAACATAAGGCTCTTTGACTGGTTGGCATTACATTCATTTAACCTCTCTTATATTACCTATTCATTCATTTACTTTTGCTTTCAATTTAAGACCAGCCTAGATCACCTAACCTTTTCCATCTCTTAAAGTAGTGTGCTTGCTGGTGTCACATTGAGAAAGGTTTGCAGTCAACAGACATTTTTTGTGTCAGTCGCAGATGTTGTAAACGGTTGTTGAGCAGTTTTAAATCATATTTCTGTGGTATTTCACTGATAAATCTCTTCGAAGTTGTATATTTGTCATTTAGCACTTCCCTCCTTTCCTTGCCAAAGTGCTTTCAAGCCACCTCGACATTTTGTCAACTCTCCTGCAAGTCTGAGATTTCCTGAGCTCACTTAGGTGGGGCATTATGTCATGCTTTGTCCAAGTAATTGCCATTTGCTGTCATGCGTACTTCCATCTTTATGGTTACCTCAATGTTTTCCAAAAGGATCCATGACCTGTCACTTTCACACTGTGATCACCATTCCCTCTGGCACTTTAAACGCTCATTTATAATCTTCACTGGAAGCCCCTCAAGCATTTTCCCTTCGGGGATGTGAAACTAACTGATCGAGAGGCTCAATGGATTTAAATTATCACCTACTAACATGTACATGTGGGTTGCTTGATCTCCTTTACTTGGTAAACTTTGAAAAACTGAGCTAAATAATTCTGTTGCTTGCATCTGCCACATCCTAATTATCAGTAGAGAGTCATCCAATTTGTTCTGAAATGAATCCTGCTTTGTTCGGCCAATTTTGTTTATAGATGCAAAGACAACAGTCTTACAGAGCATTATAGCATCCATACCTCAAGAGGAAATTCAATAAACACCAAAAGAAACAAGGGAGGAATTTTAATCGACAGTTCGATTGAACCAAACTGGTGATGTGACTTCTACTTCGTCTAAGTTTAAGGCCTCCTAAGCATTATTATGGTTTGCTTATCTCTATCTTTTTCTCTGATTGCAAGGGGCACCAGGAAATTTGTGCTGATGGTGAACCTTTGTCTGCCTTACGGTAGATGAAGATGCATCTTGTGGAATATTACATTTTCTGTTTTATTACATGGCAATAAAAGAACCTTGAATCTTGGCAATGCATTACTTGCCAATCATCAGTAGGATTTACTTCCTGTCCAACACTTTGATTCCTTATGAAATACATTTGCTTTAGTTAAATTATTCTTAAAAAGCTTCTTCTTAACCCCTGTGCTCCAGGTCTTACAATTTTTCCTCTTTTAAGCGGATTATCCTTCTTTTACTCATCTCATATTGAAAAAAACTTAAATCCTATCTATTTTTCCAAATGTTTCTATTTTTAAGCAGTGGTCTAGATTAATAACCATCCAGACTCAAATTTCCAAAGTACTTTGCTTATTGGTGTCCAGCTCTATAACAAACTCCTGCTGTTCACAACTTCTTCCACACCCCTAATCATACTCACAAATCAGATGGCGTTCACGCTTTAACTTCCATTCACTTATGTCACTTCATGCTCTGACAGAGCAAAACATGTGAACACGAAAGCAGCATGGGGCCTCACCAATAAATCATGTGGATTACGATTCTTTCCATCTATCCCAACTCTGTCAGGGGGCTGTAAGACAAAATCTTTATACAGTTTAACAACTCTTGTTAGATGAGGAAAATACCTTCATCTAAGTAATATAAGAAGTAAGGAATTAGGCCTCAAACTGGATGAAGCGCAAAAAAGATTTATTATGATAGCCTTAGCTATAGCAAAAAAATGTATAATGTCAACTTGGAAATCAGAAGAGAGCCTGAGAGTACAGCAATGGTACATGGAAATGAATAAATGTATTCCATTGGAAATAATAACATAATTTAAAAAAATAAAGTCACATTATTTGAACAAATTTGGGAACCGTACATGGAACATAACAGAGAGGGCTTGCCATGGACCTCCTAAAATGATAAGAAGACAAAACGAATTGATCCAGAGTTTAAAAGTAGATGACACATTTTTCTTGTTTATTTTTCATTGTGTGATGACATTGTTTCATGGTTTTATTGTATTGTATATGTTGAATGTTTATTGGTTTTGAAGGGGGGGTGGGAAGGGAAGGTCGGGGGAAAAAAAGGGGAGAAAATGTCACTGTGTATATTTAAGAGGGAAATGTTTGTATGTATTTTGGTTGATAAGGTTCACAGTATGAAAAATAAAAAATATTTAAAAAAACACGAACATTCTGCTACGGTGGCCACAAGACTGGCACAACCAGGCTCAGGAACAGCTGTTACCCGTCTACCATCAGACTCCTCAACGACAAACTCAGAGACTCATTTAAGGACTCTTACAGGTGCACTTTATTGAGTTTCTTTGGTCTTCTCTGTATTACACAGTCAGTTTGTTTACATTTGTTACCTGTTTACATTTATTTTATTTGTTTATATGTTGACACCATGTACAGTTTATTTTTTTGCTCTATAATTTAATGGTAATTCTGCTGCACCCACAGGAGAAACGAATCTCAGGGTTATATGTACTTTGACAATAAATCTGAAATCTGCAATCTGCAGACACTGAGGAATTGGAGTTTGTTTTTTAAATGTAGGGACTTTCAAAGAATTCTTTTTCAAATTTAATCAAAGGAATATAAAGGGCTGCAAGGCCCAAGCAAGGGGATTAAGGGTGATACAACCTCCAACACATTACAGAAATATAACTGTCCATTCAAAAACGGGCAACGCACACCATATCATCTTGTATCTTTAACATTTGCTGCAGAGGTAGCATTTTTATCTTCACTTTGTTATCAAAATAAATCTCCATCAAATCTATTGCCTCTGGCCAATGCCAATTTGTCCTGACTGTGCAACAACCACAGGTATTCCTTCAGATGATTAGCACCAGAAAATGTTTTGCCCTTAATGTTGATATTGAGCACAGGGCCTTTGGCCACCTAGTTCAACAATAAAATGCCACTGTCTCTGCACATTAAAGTGAGAATGTGCTCATTGGCATAAGGCAGCACAGTTTGTGTGGCTAATGCAATGCTATTACAGCACCTGTGATCCTGGTTCGAATCTAGCTCCGGCTTAAAGGAGTTTGTACATTTCTCTCATGTCTGCATGGGTTTCCTCCCACATTCCAAAGATGTACATTTTGGCAGCATAGACTTGTGGGCCAGTAGAGCCTGTTATCACAATATCTCTTGACTTAATTAAAGGGTAAGTAAAGAAAATCAATATTTTATTATCCATCCGCCGTATTGTTACTGCTTTTCTTCTGTCTTGGGCAAACAATTGTGTGCGTGTGCGAGATGTGCCAATCTACAAGTAGATGTGTACATTTGAGTATATTTGCATATTTCAATATACAAGTTGGCGTATGTATAATCATGCACTTTTATGTCAATGAAACATGAAAGTCTGCAGACACTGTGATTGTAGTAAAAACACAAGAATGCTGAAGGAACTCAGCAGGTCTCACAATATCCAGAGGAAATGAAGATATAAAACTAACTTTTCAGAGGAGGATTTGGCTCTGAATGCACAGTTAGAGGAAAGAAGACAGAGTCTCAGAGCTAGAGGGAAGGAGAAACAGGGAGAGGGGAGGGGAAGAGCCAGGGGTGGTGGGGGGGGGGGGGGGGAGTGGTGCCTACTGAAACTGGAGAAGCAGATGCTAATATTATCTGGTTGGAAGGTGCCCAGATGTAATGTGAGGCATTGTTCCTCCAATTTGTGGTGGTCTCAGTCTGTCAGTGGACCTACAGGTCAGCATAGGAATGCGGTGGGAAATTGAAATGGGTAGCCACTGGAAAATCCCTGCTAGTGCAGCAGACAGAGTGAAGATACCTGAGTGAAGTGATCTCCCAGTCTGCGTCCAGTCTCTCCAATAACGAGGAGAAAGCAATGATAGCACCAGATGCAGTTGTTGACCCCTGCAGATTCACCAGCAAAGTGTTTCACATGGAAGGAAGATTTTGGGCCCTGAATGCTGGCGAGGAAAGAGGTGAGGGTTTGATTGAAGCATTTCTTGTAGTCATTGGGGTGGGTGCCAAGGGGGCAATTGGTGTGAAAGGACAACTGGACGAGGGAGTCACAGAGCAAGCAGTCCCTGCAGAAAGTGGAGAGGGGAAGATGTGTCTGGCGGTGGGATCATGAAGTAGTTGGTGGAAGTGGCTGAAGATAATATGTTGGATGTAAAGGCTAGTAGAGGGACATCAGTGTAAGTGTCTGTCTGCTTGGGGAGAATGGGAACTGAAGGGAATGAACAGATTTGTGGTGGATAACAATAAAGAATATGAGAAGTTGATTGCATTTTCCAGCAAAGCAGCTAGAGTGCGAGAGTATGAGATATCTGTGAAAAGGAATAAGGGAGCAGATGGAGGAAACAACAATTATAGCACTAGGTAAACAAACAAGAGTTCAAAGGATCCAGTTAAAAAAAACAAGAGAAGGAAATCATTAAGTTGGGACTTTCAGGTCAGAGAAACACCTAGATTTACTGGAGTCAATAAAGCCTGAAATTGAAGGAGGCTCACATGAACGGATCCCCCCTCTTATGTCTCTCACTGCCTCCGCCAGCCTGTCCTGCATCATTAAATCATGGCAAACATTGTTTTCACAGCAATAAAAATTAACTGCAGAGAGTGATCAGCTAATTGGCACCTACTCTGCCAAGTACTTAACAATAATGAGTCAACACAATTGGAAGTGCAAGTGTTTTCCTGATTGCTGGTTGGTCAGATCTTAAACCTGGCTCTCTTCAAGCTCAGTGACCTCTGCTAGGAGGTGAGCAAAGGTAATCCTTGGTGAGGGAAGAATGACTGTCATCCAAGATGTTTTCTGTATTGAATATCCTACCTGCTCTATCCTTTGTCTGAATCAGTAGGAGAAGAGGCTGGCTAATGACTGCATGTTAACAGTTCAGAAGTTTGAGTCAATTGATGCAGTGCTGTCTTATGAATATGATACCTGGCCTTCGATCATCAGGACCATCATCCTTTGTGAAAAACAATCAATTGGCTGGGAGGAACTCAAGGATTCAAGCAGTATCTTCACAGACGCTGACTGAACTGAGGAGTTCCTCTAGCAGCTCGTCTTTTTGTCCCAGATACCAGCACGTGCAGATTCTTTTGTGTCACTCTCGGCCTTTTAATAGTGCATCCCCCCCACATTAGAGCCCGCTCAATGAAAAGAAAGGGGTGAATTTACCTTTTTGTGGAGAAGGCCTATGACGCAGCATCTGGAGCCGTCTTCTGGGAGCTGATGGAGGTGGGGTGAGTAGCGCCGCCCATCGCTGTGATGTCATCCATACGCGCCGGCAAGTGAAAAGTTAATGTAGACATTCCCTCCCACTCAAAAGAGCAAAAAAAATTTTAGCCATCACTAATACAAACAGAGTAATTTGAGCAATAAATATCTGAACACACTGTGGTTTAAAATTCGCGCTCCTGGGTCACGGGCTGATGACATAATCAGCCTACCCCTTTGCAGCTGCTTACAGCGGCATTGCCTTTACGGAGATGGAGAGAGCCACGCCACCTCTGAGTGTATCTCCCTAGGCGGATTGGAGTTCGCTTGCTGAATCTGCCCTCGGAGCTTTCTTGAATGTAAATGAAGCGATGTAAAGATGGAGAATATCCGATTTTACATTTGCTTTTACACTATGAGAAGATCTCATCTTTCTTTGAGGCCAGTAGGAATTCATCCATTGAAAGAAAGACTTTTATTTTACACCCCATTGTCTTCTAATTATTCACATCTCTTCAGCATCAAGAGTGACTTGAAAAATAAGGGCATCTCTTCTGAGATTGTGGTCAAGAATATTGCATTAAAGTACCTGGTGTCTCTTTTCTACTTTATTTCACACTGATCTTTGACTCAAGTGAAATTTGCTTCTGGTTTGAGAACAGATCTGGATGAAAACTCTCAATGAAAAGAAGCTCCTGATTGACCTGAAGGCAACCCGTTTACAACTCCTGGTTGTTTTCTGCGCTCTGAGGCTTGCCCCAAAGTGAGGGGGGAAAAGAAAGAAAAAGTGGAATTAATCGAACAATTTGGTTGTGCATTGAGTGCATAATCAAGAGCTGTATATGAAACTTGCGGAGGCAGTAGGCTGTTAAATTAAGGAGATTGAGCAACATATGTCTGTGTGGTTAATTGGCTTAATTGCTTTTACTTGGACTATTAACACACTTGATCCAACCCAGCGATCATGATACTGCCTTTAGTGTTGCCTCCTCTAATCACAGCAGCAAACGGCAGCTTCTATTACAGTGACATTTGCAATTGCAAAATTAACTTATAAATATTAATTGTAATCAGATAGCAAATAAAGCCATAGGGTTATTAAAAATGAATAACTTGGGTGGTTGAAATTTTGCATGGGTGTAATGGAAAGTTTTCTTTTTCAGACTTTTTTTTAATGTAAACTGAAGGCTCTGTGTTATTTTTGGACCAGGTACAAATTAGATGCAGTGAGAAATGTTATCTGGAGTAACTAATTACTAGCTCTCCAAAAGTAAAAGATTTTATTTTTGACTTTGCAAATCAGAGACAACCTGTAGAAAAGCAACAGCAGAAAAAAGGACTGGTAAACTTAAATCAATCTCTCTTGGAGGATTGGAAATAATTTAGTGCAGAATAGATGTACATGAAGCTTGCAGAGCAGTTAAAATTTACATCAACCTGTTAATGGGCTTATGACAGCCACAGTGCTGTTTGCATCTTGATTTTGGTCCTGGCTTCCTCTGCCACTCTTCCTAATTCATCCCTATTCAATACTGAATTTTTCCAAGTTCCAGGAAGAGAAAAGATGAGACTCCAATGAAGAATGCAGGATGCCAGCTTTTAATCCACCCGGATTGTTTTTGAATTTCATGCATACCAATGTCTACAACTGTAGACATTTATCCATTTTAAAAATCTTGTACACGAGGCATGAGAAGGAGATGTCTGACCGTGGACCTGCTCCTTCAAGAAGCAACATGCCCATTTTGTCCTGCATCCTTGGACCACAATTACAAGGGAGGACGAAAAATCTTAAAATGGGTGTGTTTGCATCTTGCAAACGAGACCTAAAGTAAAGTGACCACCTCCCCCCCCCCCCCACCCACAACTACTTTCATGTCATCAGAAGATGAGGAGAAAGACCAGCCTCTTCTTCCACCACTGTGAATAATTCTGAGACCTTTGTCTGGAAATGGGTGAGAATACAGAAATGAACTGAAAAATTGAGGAATAGATCATGCATCATATTTCCCATCATAGCCAAGTTTAAGATCAGGAATGTCCCTGTATTCCTGGCAATAACATCATTAAAAGGCAAAGACTCCTAGGGACTGTAATTGTTAAAGGGGAAATCAATTGAACACTCCAGTCTTGTAATGCTGATACATACAACCCCTCCCCCTTCATTTGCAACACTCATAGATATATCCATCAATCTACCTAAAAACAAACACAAATTTTCAATGGCATCCTTTGAAGTTTTCAGCTAATACAGCCTCCTCAGGACCGAGCAGGAATTAACTGCCGTAACCCCAAAGGTTGGTGCCACTCCTTCAGTCTGCTCATCATACCTACCTAGGACTGATCATGGGGAAACTGGTCCACACTCTGGAGCAACTGGAAATTTCCCCCACCTTGGTTCTAACAGCAAAGGAACTGAGAGGAAAAAAAAATGCCTCCAAAGAGAACAATCGGAGGAATAGGGGTGAGTTTGAGAACAGTAGAATGAAGGTGGAAGTCCATAAGCAATGGGAGCAGGAATAGATCATTTAATATTGTCATGGCTGATCTGGCCTTGTACTCAGCTCCACCTGCCTGCCTTTTCTCCATAACCTTATTCCTGCCTCTGTGCAGAAATAAGGTTATGGAGAATAAGGTTAGACTCTATCTAACTTTGTCTTTAACATATTTACTGAAGTAGCCTTACTGATTCCTCAGGCAGTGAATTCCACACATACACTACTTTCTGGGAAAAGCAATTCCTCCCCATCTCTGTATAAATATACACACTTGAATTTTGTCCACTCGGTCTAGACTTACCTACCAGTTGGAACAACTTTCTTGCCTATATGCTATCTATAACTTTCAAAATTTTATGTTTCTAGAAAATCCCTCTCTCGTTCTTCCAAATTCCAATGAGTGCAATCCCAGGTGACTCAATCTCTCCTCATAGGCTAACCCTTCATCTCTGGAATCAGCCTGGTGAACCTCCAAAGCCAGTTCATTTCTCAAGTAAGACCAGAACTGCACTCCATGGAGTCCAAAGCTGCATAGGATTATTCTCTGGACTTGCTTGATGCTCCTGAATGGGGACATGAGACCTCTTTTTAATATTTAATCAGAAAATCTGCATGCCAGATATTGGAGCACCATCTCAGTACTGTCGCATTTGGCAGTGGCATTTGAACCCACGATTTACTTGGTAACTCTGAGGAGGGAGCAATGCCAATTGTGGTAGGATGAAATTCAGCCATTGTTGAGCCTACAATAAGAGTGAGAGAATCTAATGAAAGGATATGAAGTTAGATTTATAATCTCTGCTCAGTTTGCAGTGACAATAAGACAGCATAAAACAGGTCCAGAAATAAGACAGTGAGACTATTGGGATACGAGTCATATCATGTGAGTTGAACTACAATGCTAGCAGCCTGGGTTTGAATCTGCCGCTGTCTGTCTGCAAGGTGTTTGTATGTTCTTCCCATGTCCATATGGGTTTCTGTCGGGTGCTCCAGTTTCCTCCCACATTCCAAAGATGTGTGGTAGCTAGAAGGTTAATTGGCCACATGGGTGTGTTTGGATGGTGAGGGATAATCAGTCAGAAGGAAATGTACGATGCTGTAACTCTACATTAAAAATTATCCAAGGAACTATTTCCTGATGCGAATAACAGTGAATGCCACTGGAAGCATGGCTGTTGCTTCCCTTCCCTGGCCTCTGTTAATTCAGCCCAATGAGCAGAATAGAGTCTCAACTCTCTCTCTGTTGTTTGTTCCAGAGTCCAGAATCCGTAACCTGACAAAAAGCATATGACTTCACAAAATATTTATTTTCCTAATGCCCCCCTTGTTGGATTCTCCTGGCTGAACAGTTTTTATGACTAATTTATGTATGCAAAATGTTCGATGTCAAATTCAAATAAGTAAAACGGACATTATTTGTACTTAAATGACCCAGACCACTGATTACTTTGTGGAGATGACACTCTAGACTTTAGTATTGATGCAATTCAATCCCTAGGGCTTTCTCCTCTTCAATAAAATTTGAAGGATGTGGTAAGCATCAGGATTGGAAATGAGAACTGGGCACAATGTTTCAGTAAGGCCCTTTGTGTTATCTCAACAGTGATCAGAGCTTGCTTTTAAAACATTAAATATTGAAAGTTCAAGCTCTTTAATGGGGAACACGTAATTTAGGAGGGCAGTGAAGTGTAGGGATTCTAGGGTTGGCGCAGTAAGTTATGTGGTGGCATACTGAAGGTTCAAAGGAAAATGGGAAAACAGACCTTGGTGAAAATTTTGGTGAGCTTTGCAGATTTACATTTCTTAGTCCCTCACTGTTTCCATCTTGAATTTGGTGTCATCATTCAATTTTGACTATTATTGAAATTCTACATTTGCTTCTGTAGCAAAAACATCCCAAGACACTGTTCAGGACAAAGTGCTATGGTTCATGTCCCTTTACTGTCATGCACACAATACGCAACATTTGTTTACTTTTGTTTGCTCAAAAAGGAACACAAAGCCATGATGTTAGTCTGGCATCCCTACCAAGAAGAGGAAGAGAAGTCGAAGAGAATCCCTTCATGGACATCGTGTATCTGTGGGTACCACCACAACCTCCAATGCTCCTGCATTTTTGTCACCTTCACAGCTGCATGGCCTCCGGTCAGCTCTGCCGGTGAACCCAAACTGCGTTCCGCAAGCTGATGGTAAACAATGCAAGTAAATTACTGCATTTGAGTTACCCACTAAAGTTTGCAAAGCTGTTAGCTCTGAAGGCCTGACAGCCATTGGCACCTTCACGAATCCCAATCCCCATTTTGGCTCCCATTTCCAACAGCCCGCAGCCTGGTGTGAGTTCTTCGGCCACTGAGCTCCTTGCTGTTCTTCATCTGTAGTCTCAAGCCCTGAAAAGCCTGTCCTCTTAAGGTGTATGGGCAGGAGAGCATATAATTTGACAAAACCTCCTACTTTGTTTTTAAAGGAATTTTAAAGGAAAATAACAAACAGAGGTTGAGGGAAGTTGCAGACTCATGGCCTCAGCAGCTGAAAGTCATCCAGCAGTGGAGTGATTAAATTCAGACGTGTTCCAGGCTCGGATTGGAGAGGGCAGATTACCAGGGAGAGATTTAGGACTGGAAGGGAACACAGAATAGAAAGGGATGAGATCACAAAGGGCAATGAAAATGTGAATAAGAATCTTGAAACTGTGAGAGTCTGTCCTGAAAATGAGAATGATCTACGGTTACTATGACATCCCCATAAAATCCACGTTGGTTATCATGCAACTGCTTATCGTGTAGTGATGGATGCACACACTGAAAAATTTGATTCCACATGAGGATTATAATAAGATAAATACTTGTGCAGCTGTGAGAAAAGGAACACTTATATGTTGGAATTGTGGAGTATAGGACATTGTGCTGTGTTCTGGGAGCTGATAGTAAACAATTCAAGTAAATTATTGCAACACGGGTGAAAAGGTAATTGAACTTAATACTAAACATTCTTTGAAGCAGCTCTTGTTACCACATCTCAAGCAATGTTTTCCAGTAAATGAAAGTAAAGCAGACAATGAAATTTTGAAATAATTGAAAAATGCTGGAAATATCTAATGGGTCAGGCAGTATCTGTGGAAAGAGCAACAGCTAGCATTTCAGGTTTGCAACCCTTCTACAGGACAGGGAAAGAGAAAAGGTGAATTTTCAGTGATGGGAAAGGTAGAGGAGGGATGGGAGGAGGGAAATATCTCTGATAGGTTGAGACCACATGAGTTAACGTGCCAGTGAGAAACTGATCATGTAAAACACAGTATTCGTGTGATAAACTGTGTTCACAGGCTTCTGAATATTTGTTCTTTTGGGAATGGGTTTATATACTTATGTGCCAATACTCCTTGTGTCATACAGCAGTCCTTCCACACTTCAGTGGAGAAGTGAGAATACTCGCAGTTCTCATAGACTTCACTCAGATCTCCTACTAAGAAACATTATAAGCTACAAGTTGGGTGCATCAGGTGCCTTATATTCTGAGCTTCTCCCAGTCTCCCAATTCAATATCAGTTCCTGGCTACAGTTGCTAAGTTTCCAACCAATTCAAGGGGTGAATCTTTGCCTAGAAATTGCAAAGGGATGATCCATTGCGTATCTCACAGCGGGAATAGGGTACCATCCTATTCTGCTCAGAGGGAGGGTGGGGTTTGGAGGATGGTGGGGTTCAATAGCCTGAATATGCCTGGGATTATCTGATCTCAGAAGCTAAGCAGGCACAGGCCTGGTCAGTACTTGGAGGAAGAATTCCTAGGAATACTGTAGGTTTCTGTGAAGGGTGCTGGACAAAGTGCCTTATGGTAGACAAAAGTTAAAGAATTTACATGCATGTTACATTCTAAATATAGTATTACATGACAATAATAGAACCTTCACCTTTAAGCATTCAGTACATGTACACTTTACTGTCCAGTTGATTTTATGGAAAATTATGGCCACATCACTCAGGAAATTCCAGGTTGGCCCAATCCCAACCACTTGCAACTTTAACCTGAGCTCTGACTTCATCTTTCCTCTTTTCTCCACAGTACTGGACACAGTATTGCATCCCTTCCTCTATCTCCCATCCAGCACGTCCTTTGTTGCAATTTGATTCCAGATTTGACTTTGTTCACTCACCACCAGATACCTTGAGGAAGTGGGTCAAGTAAGGGAGTAAACTGAGGAGGTTTTATTAATCAATTAAAACAAACGATGGCTGCATTCCTTTGTTAGCATTCCTTTGTTAACATTCCTTTGTTATTGTCATGTAATACTATATTTAGAATGTAACATGCATGTAAATTCTTTAACTTTTGTCTACTGTAAGGCACTTTGTCCAGCGCCCTTCACAGAAACCTACAGTATCTGGTATTCCTAGGAATTCTCCCTCCAAGTACTGACCGGGCCTGTGCCTGCTTAGTTTCTGAGTGGAAATTCTTCATTTCAGGTCAGGCTATATTGAATCAGTTATGTAGTTCCTGTGGTCAAAAATTGTGCTGACCCAACATGCAAACCTAATATTACTGTTTAAAGACACAGTAGCCTTCTTCACTTTAAAATGTGTATTAATAAAACCAAGAGTGAATTGAACAGATTAGCATTTGGTCTTCTTTAATAAATTTGACTGCGTAACAGAATCCTCAGACCCGCTCTCGTTGCAAGCCCAACAATAGACCATGGACAACAGAAATATCAGCTGACAGATGTAAACTATGAAGCAGGTTCCAGTTTCCACTTTCCTGAGGCAGGTGTTGGGAGGACATTTCAGTCTGCAAAGCTGATGGTAACAAAAGGCATGCCCCCCAGGGCAGTACCCCTTGCGCAGTAATACTTGACGAAGGAATGCTTATCCAAGTAGAGGCCTTCAAGGGAAACCTGAGCTAGAATAGTTGGGGAATGCTGCCGATAGTGGGGTTGAATCTTTGACTTAGTCCAAATAACTTACCTGGCAGGTGTTTAATTTTAATTGTGTTTTTGGAGAATAGTCCATCTCAGAACAAAGAGCCTTTTCTCTCATTAAGTAGTGTGTGAGAGGCTTGGTCCCTTTATTAAGTATTGTACCCGCATATCACAATTAATTCACAGCTTTGATATGTTGCTCAAGATTTAATCCTCAAACCTCAACTGAGTACAGCTTCTGGTGCACTGGATGCTGATTTCAATGCGCAGATGATTAGGAACAAAGAAAGCTTCTGTATTGATTTTAAAATATTGTCCAGCATCGTTAAGCGATTGACAAAGATCGATGGAAATGAAACGAGGCTTTGGACAGGATACAGGAAAGGTTCACCAGGAATTTTGCCTGGATTGAGACGATTAGGTACAGGGAGAGGTTGAAAAAACCTAGATTATTTTCTCTGGACCATCGGATGCTGAAGGGTAAATATAAAATCCAAGAAGTGTAGATAGAATCTTTTCCCAGGCTGGTGATGACTAATGCAAGAAGGCATAGAGTGACAGTGAGAGAAGGAGTTTAAAGAAGCTGTGTGAGACAGCATTCTTACAGAGGGTGGTAGGTGTCTGCAATGAGCTACTGGGAAGGTGGTGAAAGCAGATATGATACTAACTTTTAAGAGGCATTTAGCACGGGCAGCAGGCAGGGAATGGAGGATGCAGACGATGTGTAAACACAGGAGATTAATTTCAATTTGTTTCATGGTCAGTGCAGACATTGTGGGCTGAAGGGTTTGTTCCTGTCTTGTACTGTTCTATGTTCTAAAATATTTTGCAAACTGTTTCTTGCGAGGAGCCATATTACTTTGAGTAGAGAGGTTTGAGCCCACATATGAACAAGCTCTCAGGAAGTCCATATCTTCAATTATATTTGAAATTCAAAAATTTGCCTGAGCTGGAAATCTGGACCAAAACCAGAACATACCAGGGCTCAGCATGTCAGGTGGTGTGTGAGAAGAAAAATAGTGAAAGCTTCATATTGGCAACCTTTCATCAGAACTGGGAAAGAAAGAAACAAGGTAGTTCAGGTTGCAGAGCAGATGTGAGCAAGTGGTCTTAGAAATTACATCATACAGGATCCATGCTCAGGTTAGAAAAGAGTTCATAGATCAGCCCATGTGATTTAAGTTCAATGTAAAAGGAAATTTACAAGGATGTTGCCAGGACTCAAATAAGTGAATTACAGGGAAAGGTTAAACAGGTTAGGACTTTATTCCCTAGAGTGCAGAAGAATGAGGAGAGATTTGATAAAAGCATGCAAAAATTATGATGGGTATAGATAGAGTAAATACAAGCAAGCATTTTTCCAGTGAGGTTACATGACAAAAACTAGATTAAAGGTGAAAAGGGAAAAGTTTAAAGAGAACATTAGAGGGAACTTCAAATAGGGTGGCAGTGTGGAACAAGCTGCCAGCTGAATTGGGAGGGCTACAGAGGGATATGATCCTGGTGTAGGTTAGTGGGATTAAGCACCAAATAGTTTGACTCAGACTACAAGGTCCAATAGGTCTGTTTCAGTGCTGTAGTGTTCTCTGGCTCTGCCCTTCAAAACCAAAGGACTTCTTGATTGTTGGTCAGACCATCTATGAAAGAATAGGACAAAATCCATTGTGCTATCAGCCAATGCAGGTGCTTGGAAAAGATTTCAAGGAAGGTCCGATCTAAAATGAGGCTAGATCAGTGGTTCTCAACCTTTTTCTTTCCACTCACATACCATTTAAAGTATTCCCTATGCCATAGGGGCTCTGTGACTAATAAGGGATTGCTTAAGGTGGGATGTGGGTGGAAAGAAAAAGGTTGAAAACCACTGTTTTAATCGTCCCTCATTGACTCGTTATGTGCACGGTTTCAGAACTCCAGTGGAAATGGGCCATTGACAGTTTTTCTCAAGCAAAATATTTTAGTAACTATCACGTCTAGAGCAGTGATTCTCAACCTTCCCTTCCCACTCATATACCACTTTAAGCAATTCCTTACTAATCACAGAGCACCGATGGCATAGGAATTAGTTCAAGCGGAATGTGAGTGGAAAGAAAAAGGTTGAGAACTACTGGGCTAAATCCTTCTGATGCCCATCCAAGGTCTATTATCTGACCAAAGCCACCAAATCATCATATTATAATATTTATTTCACTTCTGATTTGTGTTTAATTTTCCTGCAAAACAGCTGGAGCCATGATTCAAATTTCAAATCTCTCCTTGAGAAAGGTAAAATGTTCAGTGACCAGCCATTTTTTCATAACTAGGTAATAGAGTAAGAACAAGAAATATGAATGGGAGTGGGCTAATCAGATCCGCAAACCTGGTGCTACATTCACCAAGATCTTCCATTCAAATACAATTTCCCCACACCATTTTCATACCACTATTTCTTTTTTAAAAAAAATCCATTGATCCATTCTTTATATACTCTGTGACTGAACCTCAACCACTCTCCTGGCTAGAGACTAACAAAGATTCCACCCCTGATTGAAGAAATACCTCCTCCTTGTTACCGTAAATGGCTTTTTTGAGATAATGCTCCCTGAGTCCTTATCCTACCCTGTCATAACTTCATGATTTAGTGAGGTCACTTCTCATTCTTCTAAACTCGAGAAGAATCTGAGTCTTCTCAATTTCTCCTATGGCAGACCAGCCTTCCCAGGGACCTGGAGATGCTGGGAAAACTCAGCACAGAGTCTTTAATCTGAAACATTAACTCAGCTTCTCTTTCCACAGATGCTGCCTGACTTGTTGAGTATTTCCAGCATTTTCTTCTTATTGTTTTCCAGAGTTTCAGCATCAACAACCATTTTGATTTTCATCCCAGGAAATTAAACAGGTGAGTCATCGATGCACAGCAAGTTTATCCTTTTATAGGAAAGGAAAGCAAAACTGCACTCAATACTCCAGGTATGGTCTTACTGAAGTTTATACCCCCTCCCCACCCCCCACCCCCCAAGATTTGTACTCAAATCTTCATGATTTTATCTCACCATTTCAGCTTTCACCTACCAGCGTTGATAGATAACTTGGAGACACGAGGAGATTGCAGATTCTGGAATCTAAAGCCAAACACAATGTGCTGGAAGAGCTCTGCAGGTCAAGCGGCATCAGTGGGAGAAAGCAAATTGTTGATATTTTGAGATGAATCACTTTTTCGAGAGAGATAGGTAACTTTATATTTTTCACATTATACTAGCTCTGTTCATTCAACCAGGCTCATCCATTCTCATTTTTAGCTCTTTGCATCTGTATTTAAAATTACGTTGTTTCTTAGTTGCATGTCATCAGCAGACTTAAAGTTAACCTTCACATACAAATAATTGGTATGGATTTTCAAATTCAAGTTTAAGTTTATTGTCACATGAATTTGCAAGCAGACCAGTTAGACATCTCATACATACTACAATAAGACATGGTACAAAAAGTGCAGGGATACAGAGGGAGATCAGTTGGTACAGAGCCAAGGTTTATGATGTTAAATAGAAAAGTCTGCACACTCTCTGATTGTAGTGCAATAGACAAGTGTGCTGGAGAAACTCAACAGGTCACACAGCATCTATAGCAAAATTTCAGGCCTGAGCCCTTTATTGAGGTACGAGCAAAATCCAGTCAAGTGTCTGAATAAAAAGATGGATGAGGGGGTGGGAGGGATGGGACGAGAGGATAGGGAGGAAGGAGCAGAGATAGGAGTACAGGCTAACCGGTAAGAGACGTTAGATGGATAAGGATGGGAGGGTTGAAGAGAAAAAAGCTGAGGTGATGGGGAGGAGCCAAATCTGAATGGTGAGGGTATGGGGAAAGGAAGAGGGATAGAGAAAGAAAGAGACTCGAGGTTTAACAGATGCCGGAGAAGTCGATGTTAATGCCATCTGGCTGGTGACTGCCCAGATGGAATATTAGGTGTTGTTCCTCCAATTGTCAGCAGCAGGTAACCTCTGTATGGTAGTGTATGGGGCTATGGTTAGACATGGTGGTGTGGGGAAGTTTTATTATATTAAGATTTAGTCAGGAGTCTGATAACAGCAGAAATTAAACAAGTCTTTGAATCTTGAATCTGTGAGCACATGAGCTCATACTTGAATGGATCAGAGAGAAGAGTTCACCCCCCCACCCCCCCACCCACTCCCCAGTTTACTCTTCTCAATTAATTTTGAACTTTTAAAATCCACTAACCTTTTCTGGTATCCCATATCAACATTCTCTGGAGAAAGTTTACTATCTGACTTTCTTTCTGATCACAATGTCCCGATTTTCAGTTTGCATCCCTTGTCATTTGAAGCTTTTTTTCAGAAAGAATACTTCTTTTGGATTGGTATTGTTAACCAGTGCCTTTTTCAGTGCTTGTCAGAATGCTTCAGAGGATTCTTGCACTGGCACATTATTGATAGTTGATCGAATATTGTGTGGCCAATCCTATCAAGTGAACTGTGCGTTTGACCACATGAACCAAAACTGTGAGCTTAGTGGAAGGGAGTTAGGAAGAAGTGCTAAAGTAATTAGAATCAGACAAATGTGGAAACAGTGAATCTGCAGCCATACAAATATTCTGTTCTGCTTATTGATTATTTTTATGAATTACTAGCTTTATACTAATCACTGTGCATTAAATCTCAAACGTTTTGGTGAAATATATTCACAGGGCCGTGACTTACATCAGTCAGTGTATGTTAGGCGTTTTTGTGGTGTAAGCAATTATATTTTACAGGAAGAGGCTAATAGAATTTAATTGTGAGACCAATCACCCAAAGACAATATAGACAATGGAAAAAGAAGCATTATAGAGGTAGTGGTTGCTAAGAGTGGAAGCGAGAACATCATAATAGTGAATGATGAATCTGAAGGGGAGACTATAGAGGTGAGGGGAGAGAGTGGATGAAAGGTGAGGGAGTGTAAGGTCAAGGGTGAGGGGAGAGAGTGGGCACAGGGTAATGAGTGTAGTACAAGTGCGAGGTGAGAGTGTGGGAACAGGGTAAAGGGAGAGTGTGGGTAATAGGATGAGGGGAGAGTGTGGGCATTGGAGGTGAGGGGAAAAGGTGGGCATGAGGGTTGAGGGGAAATTGTTGGCACGCGGTGAAGGGACTGGGCATGGAATGCGGGTGGACTATGAGTGCTGGGGGTCAGGGAAGAGGTGTGAGACCCAGGATTGAGGGAGAGTGCTGGGGATGAAAGGAGAAGGTGCAGACTATGGGTGAGGGGAGAGTGTGAATGTGGGGATCAGGAAGGGGAGAATGAGGATTGTGAATAAAGGGAGAGTTTGAGGTTGCTGACAATTCAGCTTTTTCAGGTCTCTCTGGCAAGGTCTGAGCTAAATCCCATCATTGACCCTTGATAATATTTGGAACCATAGAACATTACAGCACAGAAAACAGGCCCTTCTAGTCTGTGCCAAACTATTCTGCCTCATTCCACTGACCTGCACCTAGACCATGTCCATCCATACCTCTCCCATTCATGTACTATCCAGATTTTATTATGTTTAAATTGAGCCTGCATTCACCACTTAAGCTAGCAGCTTGTTCAATATGCCCACTGCTTTGTGTGTGAAGAAATTGCCCCCTAATGTTCTCTCTTAAACTTCTCTCCTTTCACCCTTAACCCATATACTCTGCTTTCAATCTCACCTAAACAGTGGAAAAAGCCGACATGCATTTACTCTATCTATACCCCTCCTAATTGTGTACGTCTTTATCAAATCTCTCCACATTCTTCTATGCTCCAGGGAATAAAGTCTTAACCTGTTTAACCTTTCCCTGTAACTCAGTTCTGCAGTCCGAGCAATATCCTCATAAATCTTCTCTGCACTCTCAATTTAGTTAATACTTTCCTGGAGTTAGGTGACCAAAACAGCACACAATACTCCAAATTTGGCCTTACTAAAGTCTTATAACTTTACCATAATATCCCAACCCCTATGATAAATAGGGGAGCAGTTTCCAGTGCTCGACAACCCATTGCTCTAGCATCGCACCCACTGCTCTGTCTGAAGCGTCTGTTGTGAGGGCCGGGCGGGGGAGGGGGGGGGAATGAGATCCAGGTATGCTAATACCATGGCCTTTGCCAGTGCAGACTTGATGGTGTGGAAAGCCTCTGAGGCCTCTGGCATCCATTTGGTTTGACAAAGCCAAACAGGGGCTGCATGAAGGTGGCCACTCCCAGGAAGAAGCAATGGTAGAAGTTGACCATCCCCAGGAACTCTTGCAGTCCTTTGGTTGTGTTGAGCTTCGGGAAGTTCTGGATGACCTCCACCTTATCGCGTAGTGGCATGGCACCCTCTGGGGTGATGGTGTGCTGCAAGAATACTATTGTTTGCAGGCTGAACTGGCACTTGGCCGGATTCACCGTGAGCCCAAACTGCTGCAATCTGTCAAAGAGGAGGGTGAGGTGCATCGTTTGGGTGCTGGCATCGGGGCTGGAGATGAAGATGTCATCTAGGTAAATGAAGATGAAGTCGAGGTCCCTGCCGACCATGTCCATAAGTCGCTGGAATGTCTGGCCACGTTTTTGAGTCCAAAAGGCATTCTTACGAATTGAAAGAGGCCGAAAGTTGTGATGATGGCTGCCTTTTGGACATCACTGGGGTGTAGCGGGATTTGGTGGTACCCCTTCACGAAATCTACCTTGGAGAATACCCTGTAGCCTTGTGGTGAAATCTTGGACATGTGGGATAATGTACCTGTTCAGGACCATTGCCTCGTTTAGATATCAGTAGTCACTGCATGATGTCACCTGCCAGAGCTCTTCTACACCATGTGGAGCAAAGAGGCCCATGGGCTGTTGGAATGGTGGACGATCCCCAACTCCTCCATAGCAGCGAACTTGGCCTTGGTTTATTGGAGCTTGTCTGGCAAGAGGCCCAGGGCTCGTGCATGCACCAGGGGGGCCAGTGGTCTCTATGTGATGCTCCTCTCCATGTGTCGAGTTGGAGTCATGGAAGTTCAGTGCCAACAGAGTTGGGTATTTGGCCAGTAGGGAGGAGTACTCATCTTGGACCAGGGCATGGATTCCCAGTGACAGGAAAGAGCACCTCCGCAGGGTGAGAGGGAAAGACTGACTGGAAAGTTGTGGCATTTACTAACCGGCATTGTTATGTCTACCAGCAATTTGTGAGCCTGTAGGAAATCCACTCTGAGTAGTGTCTGTCCCTCGGCCACGATGCTTCACTCCCACTGAGAAACAGCGTTTGCCAAGTGGATGGTGACCAGGCAGGTGCTATAGCTGGGAATGGAGGACCCATTGGCCGTTTGCAGGGGAAAGCCTTTGGTGTCGTTTCTCGCCTCAAAGTACGTGGGCGAGATGAGGCTGATCTCTGCACCCGCGTCAATGAGGAAATCCCTCTTTGGTCCTCTGGTCTCTGAGGTAGAATAGGCCTTTCTGTGTGCTGACTGCCAAGGCCACTATCAGTGGATGACCTAACCGCTTCCCACCGTTGTGTTGGCTTTGGCGGTGGGGTATGAGCGCACAGGCCAGATTCGGTAAAGAAGGCAGATTGATTTCCTTGAACTTCAATAGTAAACCAGATTTATAACAATCTGGTGGCTTCCTGGCCATCATTGCAGACACTAGACTGTTATTCCAGATTTATTTAATCATTCAAAATTAAATTAAACACACATATGCCTGCTGTTTATGGCATATTTTCTTTAACCTTATTTTAAGACTAATTCCCAGTTTCTCATTACTTGTCAAGAAAGACTCAAATTCTGTCAAGACTGGAAAATGTAGATAATTTTAGCCACAGCTATGAAGGTAAAGAGCAAATTAATTCCTTTAACTGCTCTTTCCTTTTTTAAAAATTTTTTAGAGATATAGCACGGAAACAGGCCCTCTGGCCCTTAAAGCCAGTGCCACCCAAATACACCAATTAACCTACCAGGGTGGGAGTAAACCAGAACAACCAATTGAAATCCACGTGGTCATGGGGCGAACATACAAGCTCCTTTTATCGGCAGTGGTGGATTTGAATACGGGTTGCTGACACCGTAACAGCGTTATGCTAATCGCCGTGCTATGTGTTGTATTGGCAGTAACAATGGGGAAATAAAAAGTTGCATTATTTGAAAAATACCTGTCCATTTTTCTCTCACAAACTTCCCAGTGTCAGTTTATCAGAGGATGGACAAGTGGGGAAGAGTAAAAGGAAAATATTGCAGTTCCTTTTTAACTCTACCTTTCAACCCATTCAGGTATATTAGCTAGAGAAATGGTGTAACCTATTGAACAGAAACTGCAGGTGGAGGGGGGGGGGAGGCGAACCAATATGACAGTTATCAACAATAATAGAGGAATGTTAGATAAGGGAGAGATGGAATGCAGGAGCTATAATGAGTCATTCTTCCTTGGCTACTGTAGCCATTGCTTAAACGCATCACTTCTTCTCTTTTACAGAGATTTATTTTTTGGATAAGCAGGAAATACTGAAGCATTCTGTCACTAGTCCTTAGGATATTAGGAGTTGGGGGGGTGGGGGGGGGGGGGAAAACTCTCTTGCGTGATTCTTCAGGTGATATAAAACACTATTTTTAATTTTTTTTATTTTTCACACTATGAACCATACTAACCAAAATACACACAAATATTTCCCTCTTGAATATACAGTGTCATTTTCTCCCCTTTTTGAGGTGGAAATATCTGGGGTTGATAAGGAAAAATTGCTTTCAAAAGAAAAAAGTGGAATCAGGAGCAGAGCAACTCAGTTGTTTGAGCTTGTTCTACTGAGTCAATAAGTTCTCAGTAGATCTCCTACCTTAATTAATGCATTGTTTCCTTCTCTCTCAGGATGAAAATCCATTACACCCTGCCTCAAATACACTCTTGGGTTGAGAATTGCAAAGGTTTACAGCACATTGAGTGCAGAAATTTCTTCTCTTTACAGACCTAAATGTCTGACCTCTTACTCAGTGAAGCTAGTTTTAAGATCTCCAGGTGAGAACCATATCCCCACAGCATACATGTTGTCAAAGCTCCTTAGAATTTCATTTGCTTCAGTGAGTTACATTTGTAAATTTAAATTTTATTTACAGTACCATAGAAGCCAATTCCAAATTTCTAAATCCTTGCTGCCCAATTACAGTAGAAATCCCCACTATCCAGCACCTATGGGGATTGCGGATGTTGGAAATCGAATTTTATGGTTGACTGAGACATATTCTTACAATGCCTTACTAATACACCTGAATTAACAATACATTGTTTAATACAAAATACATGGCAAAATGAAATTTGAAAAAAATCAGTATTGTGGTCTTTAATTATATAAAGTTCACTTTAATCAAGTAATTTCTTTACAAAATTTAAATTTTCATTTGCACCTTGTTCATTTGGCATTGCAACAGCATTGCACTAGCCGTCACCCTAACCAAGCTGCCATCATAACTAACCCCCTCGCCCCCATGTATACAGATAAAGCCTTTCTAATATAGTTAATAAACTAATAAAGATTACTAGGCAGGGATAGGGAGACACTTTGGGAGTGTTGCCCCAGCAGCGAACGGATTCTTCATCCTGGTGTGTCAGTCAGACCCTCAGAGCAATTCGACTCGCCTCAATGCTAGTGCCCCAGTCAGGCCCTCAGCAGATCTCACGCACACTGACAACCTGACTCACCTCCACTCCAGTGTCTCAGTCAGACTCACAGCGCAACCCAACTCACCTCCATGCAAGTGTCTCTTTACAGACAGCATCAGATTCAAACCCAGGTTGCAGGAGCTGCAAGTCCATCATACTAACTGCTACACTAACTGTGAAGCCCACATCTGTGCTTGGTCTAATTTCTGGGAACATGAGCTTTGTCAGCTCCATCTCGCTTCAGAGCAAACCCACATTCAGAATCTGTTGTGTCTACCTTTATTGAATTCCTTTTAAGACACATACTAGTTTTCTCAAGCAAAGAGACAAAATTGATCTACCATATATGTGCATGTAATAGTTGAAATAGTGTAAAAGAAAACCCACACCTCCCCAATACTTTGGCCTGGTCTCCTGCCCCCCAGGGATCCCAATACACCAGTTGCCCGCACATCTGTGCTCTGGACACCCCAACTTTGGACTCTTGCCTTGGCATTGGCCACCTACCCAACAAAGGTCCTGATGGCCTGGCTGCCCACCCATTTCAGCTCACGATGCCCTGAATGCAGACTTACCAACCAATTGTGGTATCCCACCCATGCATCTGAGCATGTGATCCCCCGACCATGAATTCTTGCCTAGGCCCTGCTGCCCACCCATCCAAGCTCCCAATGCCCCAGCCACACTCCAATCAGAATTTCAGATGCCCCAGCCACCTGTTCATCCAGAGCTCCTGATGCCCTGGCCACACACCCATCTGATTACCCGATGCCCAACCTCCCACCCATTAGATCTCGTGATGTCCCGGCTGCCTGACCATCTGAGCTTCCAACCCCTCAGCCACCCACCCATCCATGCTCCTGATGCCCTAGCTGTCTGCTCATCTGTGCTCATGATGCCCTGAATGCAGACTTAGCACCCAGTCCTGGCCTCCAGTCTGCCTACCTGAGTCACGGTGCCTCGGCCATCTGTTCATCCGAGCTTTCAATGCCCAGTTGCCTGCCTTCCAAGCTCCCAACACCCCGGCCACACATTCACGAGGAGTTCCTAATGCCCCTACCGCCCACCCATCTGACCTCCAGCTGACCACCATCTGAGATTCAGATGCAGCGGCCATCAAAACATCCAAGCTCCCGAAGCCCTGGCCAACTGCCCATCCAATCTCCCAACACCCCAGCTGTCTGCCCATCTGATGTCTGACCACCTGCCCATCCAATCTCCTGACACCCTGGCCACCCACCCATGCAATGCTTGCCCATCTGAGGACCTGATACTCTGGCCACCCACTCATCCAATCTCCTGACCCCTTGGCCACCCACCCATGCAATCTCCCGACACCTCAGGCACCTGCCCATCTGAGGTCCTGATGCCCTGGCTGCCTGCCCATCCAATCTCCTGGCACCCCAGGCACTTTCCCATCTGAGGTCAGGCCACCTACCCATCCAATCTCCCGACACACTGGCCACCTGCTCATCCACCTGGTCACAGCCTCCCACCCACCCGAGCTCACAATGCCCCAATCGTGAACCCTTTATAAATCCCCCAGCTGCCCACCCATCCAAGCTCCCGACACCCTAATTGTGGACCCTTGCCAAGGCCCCAGCTGCCCACCCATCCAAACTCCCGACACCCTAATTGTGGACCCTTGCCAAGGGCCCAGCTGCCCACCCATCCTAGCTCCTGAGTATTATGTGCAGTTTTGGTCACCTAACTACAGGAAAGATATCCAAAAGATCAAAAGAGAGCAGAGAAGATTTATTAAGATGTTGCCTTGACTTCAGGAACTGTTTTTCAGGGAAAAACAGATTTGGACAGGTTATTCTCTGGAGTGCAGAAGAATGAGGGGAGATTTGATAAACGTATTTAAAATTATGAGGGGGATAGACAGAGTAAATGTAGGCTAGCTTTATCCACTGAGGGGAGGTGAGATACAACCCACAGGATATGGGTTAAGAGTGAAAGGAGAAATGTTTAGTGGGAACACGAGGCAAAACTTCTTTACAGAGAGTGGTGGGAGTGTAGATTGAGCTTCCAGCTGAAGTGGTGAATGCAGGCTCAATTTTAACATTTAAGAGGAATTTGGACAGATATATGGATGGGAGAAGTATGCAGAGCAATGGGACTAGGTTTAAAAAAATGGTTCAGTACAAACTAGAAGGGCCAAGGAGGCCTCCCGCTCATCTAAGTTTCCGATGCCAAGGCCACCTGCCCATCCGAGCTCCAGACATCCCAGCTTCCTGACCATCTGATACCACAGCTGCCTGTTCATCCGAAGCTCCAGAAGCCCCAACTGCCCACCCATCCGAGCTTCTGACAAACTGACTGCACATCTATCCAAGCTTCAGTTGCAGCGGCCACTTACCCATCTGAGATCCCAAAGCCCCGGCCTCCTGTCCATCTGATCTCAGCCTCCCACCCATCTGATCTCTTAACACCCCAGTGCCCCCATCCCAATCTGAGCTTTTGATGCCCTGGTTGCCCACCCATCCATGCTCCCAATTCCCTAATTGTAGACTCTTTCCTAGACCCCGCCCAGCCGCCCACCCATCCGAGCTCCCGGTGCCCCGAACATGGTCTTACCACGCAATTCTGGCCAACAACCTACCCATCGGAGCTCCTGGTGCCTTGAATGTGAATTTATCACCTGGACCTGGCCAGCCCATACAACTCCTGAAGCCCCAAACATCACAGGTACTTTCCACCATTAAAAGTAGTATGCATGTAATAGTTGACCCCTAAATTTTACCCTAGCAATTGGTCCAAAAATTTGACTATTATGCATGCATTTACAGTAGATTACTCAAGGAATGATTTCACTATGACCCTGTGTAATTACTGAAAGACCTCTCAATTCCTCCATTTGATTCCCTTTGTAATAGAGACAAATGTATCATTTGCTTTCCCAATTAATTGTTGTATTTTCATGCTAACATCTGGGTCCCTAGGAATTTAACATTTACCAGTGATTCACTGTTTAAAAATTCTGAATATTTCCTTCCTCGAACACCTTTTTTTCTTGTTCTTGAAGGCGGTCATATTCAGTTCTCTACAAAACTGTTTACCCATTACTGTGTAGCCAAATAGTGCTCCATCCCATTCAACAAATGTGCAGGTGACACCACTCTTGTCGGCTTGTTCTCGAACAATGACGAGATGGAATATAGTAAGGAGATAAAGAGTCTAGTGACTTGATGCCAGGATAACAACCTCTCCTTCAATATCAGCAAGGAGTTGGACATAGACTTCCAGAAGAGGTGCAAATCTCACTTTGCTCTCTGCATCAATGGCTTTGAGGAAGAATAGAAGCAGCTTTAAGTTTGGAAGTGTAAACATGTCCAATGACCTGCCTGCTCCTGCCAAGAAGAAGATTCAACATGACCACCAGCCCCCTCCTCAAAATTCAAGGGTAGTTTCTGCCCTGCTGCTATCAGTTTCCTGATTGAACCATATGTTGGTAAAATGATATTGCCTTTCTCTGTTCTATCTTCGTACATATGACAATAATCTTAAATTTATACTTGAAATCTTATTGGGGTCCTGTTGTAAAGGCAGAAGTGAATTGCTGGTGCTCCGTTCAAGTGATCTTTCTTCACTTGTGAGTTTAATCTGTGAGTATCTCCTCATCCTCTCAACATCCTGCAGAGCAGAAGTCACAAGACCAATCAGGGGAGCCTTGCCTTCAGTGTTTTAGTTTTGCTAAAATCCATAATATCATTGCTACATTGAACTTGAAGGCAACTTCTCTTGACCACCAAGATGAAAAGGTTGTTTACAAGCTATTTGTAAACAGTTAAAAAGGAGAGCAGGGTATAAAATTAACCATGAGGAAATTCACATGTGGCTCTCGTGCACAAAGGATCAGGGATCTACCAGATAATCTGCAAGTGCAGTTTTATTGGTCAATATAGTGTTCTTTGTTGGGAATAAAAAAAAGACCTTGCTGTCTTTATTGATACCAAGGTTGGGAAATGTCATTGATGCCAGTTTATCTTCATGGTATTGTTCCCACTTACGGAAGACACTTCCTTTTTTGGAATATTTTGTTTAAATTCTATACATGAATGAATATTTAAATACAGGATTAACCCCAGAATAATTTTTTTGTGAATGGTGGGAGGAAATCAGAGACCCTGGCTGGAACCCACATAGATATAGGGAGAATGTGTAAAGTCCTTACAGTTAGCGCTGTGTTCCAACACTGGTTCTGGTCGCTGGCACTGTAATAGCGTGCTGCTAGCCACTACGTTAATGGTGCTGCCCTTCCAGCCCCCCCCCCACCGATATGTTGGAGCAGAGATGAGCCCGAAATGTAAATCTGGGTATTGAATGTGGGCTTTACTGGACCAAGTAAGGTGGCACAGTTAGCATAGTGGTTAATGCAATGCTGTTACAGCGCCAGCGATCAGGACTGGGTTTCGAATCCTGTGCTGTCTGTAAGGAGTTTATACATTATCCCAGTGTCTGCATTGGTTTCTTCCCGGGGCTTCCGTTTCCACTGTCTGTTCAAATATGTACCAGGATTGTAGGTCAATTGGATGTAATTTGGTGGCACAGGCTCAAGGACCGAAATGGCCTGTTACGATGCTATCTAAATGTAAGTTTAAAAGTAGCTCAGTGCCATTCCAGATCATTACATATGGGTGGACTTGCAATGAGTCTGGACCCAGGCTGAACACAGGAAGGATCTTTATTAAAGGACATATAAGGGGATTGCAACAGGGATAACAAATTAGCACTCACAATCACAAAACACAGTCTAATCAGTCACATTGGACTTAACATTTCCAATACTAGCAATTCTGTGCAGACTTACAAGCACAGTACAACCCAGTCACTTAGGACTTAACTCGACCAATACTATCAATTGTATACAGACTTATAACAGCCAAGGATTACAAAACGCTATGAACCATTCCTTGACTAACATGGGCATGGCTCTAATTCTATCTAACAGCCATGATCCTTATGCAATGCACACCTTACTAATGACTCCTCCAGCACTGTCCACAGTTCATAACCTGGAGTAGAGCAGGGTTTATCTTAGAAGCAAAGTGGTGGAGTTTATAGTACAGTGAACTGGAGGATCCGAGCAAGGAAATCACAAGGTGATTAAAGAGGTCAATAGTCCGGTGCACACTAAAGGATGGGCAGAGTCTAACCTTGACTGGCAGGTGTTGCGACTTGCAACTGGGTTACAGATGGAGAGGTCATGTGACCTTCCACAATGCCACCAGGTTCCAGGCAGAGGTCACATGACCCTCCACAATACACACTACATGCTAAACAAACCTGTGTGGTTGTTGTCTGGGCACTCCTCTGGAAATAAAACACAGTCCTAAAGATTGTCCTTTGGCAAGTCTGATATATTTCCCGGTCCATTAAAATAGAAAATGAAGAAAACACTCAGCTTATCAAGCAGCATTTGATGAAATAGGAGCAGAGTTAATGTCTTAGGTAAAAGACCCTTGGTCAATATTTTTATTTCTAATTTCTAGTTTGTTGATTACCAAAACTGAACGGTTGGGCCTTTGCACTTGGAGGTTTTATCACTTTTAATTTTTAATTGTGCAATTAAATATTCAAGTACTTTGAATATCTAATTAGTTATCACATGTAACATCAGCAGTTTTCCATTTTACAGGAGGTTTCCTCTTGATGTTATATAGCCTGCTCAATAACTGACATGAAGCACTGATCTTGCTCAGAAATGAACAGCGGAATTCATGGGTGCAGGGCTAATTTTTTAGGTTCTGGAGCTCACCAAAAATAACAACAAGGAGGTCTCATGAGATGTGACCTTGGTGGCCGCCGTGTTGTATTTGGCGTTGTAGAATTGAGAGCGAATGGTAGGACAAGGGACGAGGACAACTGGTTGTGGAAGAAACAGGTGGATATCTTGCATGTCCAGAAGAGCTCAGTGGGCCAGGGGGGACCGTCACCACTTCATCCACCACGCCGGTCATCTCTGATAGCACTGTACTACAGTGGAACTGATATTTTTCCCCTTTGAAGTCTAAAATAAATACTTTTTGTTGATGACGTACCTATTTTGGAGTCCTAAAGATCAGCACCTCTGCTGAGGAAACTCTCAGTGTGCTGATATCATAGTCCTGCATTCACATTGATGGGTGCGGGTGTGGAATAGTCAAGTATTGAGGTCCAATTTTTAGAGTAAAGTTTAGCAGGTCAACTATTACATGCATACTCCTTCTGACCCCATAATTTGGGGCATTGGGAGATTGGTACATGTGGAATGTGGTGGAACACATGGCCTCCCTGTCTGTCCGGAACATTGCGGATTGCTGATGGTCACGTGACCTCCCTGCCTGAAACTTATTCTGAAATCGCCAATAAAGGTTGAACTCTGACCTCACCTTACCATTGGCTCATTTAAATGACTCAGTGTCATCATTTGTCAAATGCCCAGCTCAGAACAATACAAAGATCAATGCATGCCACATTCCTTCCTCTCTGCCTCGTGGTCCAAGTCCCAGACATCACTCCATGCCAGGCCACCACTGGAGACACACCACACTACACTCAAGTTGAGCCACAGTACTGCGATAGATCAGTGCTTGCAGAGAGTCCATCCATGCTGGCACAGGGAATTGGGAGTGTTTGAAAGTCCACGTCTGTGAATTGTGTACATGTGAGGGAAGTGTCGAAGATAGGCAGCCACTGGAATTAGAGTCCAACTGGCATTGGAGTTTCATGTTAATGTCTATATAGTTGTTCAGTAGAGTAAATAAATTTCATTGGATGTCTTCCCCATTTATCTCCTATAGGTTCGATAAAGTTAACTTTGATGTAATACTTGTGTTACACCTCTCATGAACCCACCTGTTATATAGAGACAAAAGAAGACCCAGACCTAGCTCTTCTATCATTTACGAGCAACACCTTTAAGGGCTGACATGAAGTCTCCAGCAGAACTTCAATATAAAACAACTCTGCCAAGCAAAATTCACCCTCCAGAAGACCAGGAGGAACCAGAAGACTGGATGACACACAAGGATGCCAGCATTTATAACAAACATTGCCAGAACCCTTCAGAGGGCAGCATGTGCATATTCAAGGGCCGATGTTGAAAGCATGGATCCCAACAAAGGTCATCAGAGTAGCTGAAACACCAAGATCATACATTTTCAAGAAACACTGGCGATCAGCTGAGGAGGAACAGAATTCACATCTGGTCGACACAAGATGCGATGAAGCAGAAAGCTTTAATGCCAGCAAAGCCTGCAACACCAATATCAAGTGAGTTATCAAGTGAAGAGACCACAATCACTAATACCGAAACATTAACACAGCAGTTGTCAGGGGAAGCACAAGCTACATCATCTACACATGTACCAGCAACACAGAGCCCAAGGATTGCAGCCAAATCCACAAGATGGCGAAGCAACATACTGCCACCAGTGAGATATCGATAAGAAGCATTTAAAAATAGTTGTGTAAATAAACAAATATACAAGTTCAGTTACTTAAGTTGCACTGTAAAAGTGATAAAAAACACTTTTTCTTTATGTTGAGAAGGAGGGATGTTATATAATCAGGATAATGTGAACTATTTTGTAACCATGTAGGAATACACCCTTCTTACTGTAGTAACTTTGTAACTATAGTGCACTGCTGTGGGGTGTATGTATATGAGAATATGTGTGAACAATTTCCTGAGATGGTGGAAGGCATCAGTAAGTAAAGTCTCTTCTTTTATTTGAATCTTACATTTCTAAGTTATTTAAGAAGCCTCCCAAGTAATTGAGAGACATATCAGCTAACCTGATTCTTTCCGAACAACAATTGGCACTGTGAGCAGGGTTCAAAGAGTTTCAGCTGGACACACGTGGAGTACTAACTATGTTAGAAATTGTTCTAATGAGTGTGTGGGTGTCTTGTTGGGTGCATGCATAATTGAGTACCTGCTCACCAACAGGAGCAGCAGGAGGAGACCTATAGCTGGTAAAAGAACCCTGGGTGGACTGATGACTGCCAGGGGTTCAGCTGCCTGGCGGTGTGGCCGGCATGCCATTTTCTCCCAGAGAAAAGATAGGGCACCACATGACATCCCTCTGAGAAATCAGGATTTCAAGACCAAGGAGAATTATGGTGGGGTTCTTTGTCTTATGGTGTCTCTCTTGAGACACCAATACAAAATTGCAGGAAAATTAGGCTAACAGGGTGCACAGAAAGATAGAAACATCAAATCCAGGCAACATCATTGTTCTGCACTACAGTGGGCAGTGCAGATTGCCCAAGTGTGAGTGACCAACCTAGAGGGCAAGTTATAAATGCAGCTTCCAAGAAGATTGCCCAAGTGTGAGTGACCAACCTAGAGGGCAAGTTATAAATGCAGCTTCCAAGAAGATTGCCCAAGTGTGAGTGACCAACCTAGAGGGCAAGATATAAAGGCAGCTTCCAAGAAGATTACCCAAGTGTGAGTGACCAACCGAGAGAGCAAGATATAGAGGCAGCTTCCAAGAAGATTGCCCAAGTGTGAGTGACCAACCTAGAGGGCAAGATATAGAGGCAGCTTCCAAGCTGGTTGGAATGCAGCAACTGCAAGCAGTGGGGGCGGATTATTGACATGTGGTTGGGGATGGGGTGGGCAGTCATGACCACGAGGAAACAAATTCCTATAACACACATCCTCCCTCCATGTGTCTGAGCCTTTGCAAGTTTGACGAATAGCCACACAGTCCCAGGTCTGCCACAAGGGCACCCTGCCGACCCTTCAAAGTGGGGGGACTTTGGGTGGGCACCTATATGGTCACTGTAAGCTAATGGAGACCCAGGAATTCTTCACAAAGGAGCTAACCAGGCTAGGGGACTGAGACCACCAGCACCTGAGTGAATATCTAGCCATGTTGCTGCCATGGCTGTAGGATGAGGGACCCCCAATGTCCACCTCTCTCATTGGGAAGTGAGTGCCCTGGGCAGCCTGTCTGAACAACAGATGATTGGCTATGCCTTGCGGGTGGTGCCAGGGGTCGATGATGGCACCACCCTATGGGAGTGGGTGATGATTGCAGTCTGGTCCAGGCTCCCTTCCCTCCTAGTATGGGGCCTATAAGGTCAGCTGCAGTGGCACACCATGGCATGGGAACACAGGTTGTTAGGGAATGGGCATTGATCATGGGCATCTGTGGGGGCACCTATGAGCACCACTTCCCAGTGACCACAAAGATGACTGGTGACTTGTTGGGCTACTTAATCACCACTATATGCTCTGTCCTTGGAAAAGTGGCTTGTCCTCATGGGGCAGGCAACTAGGAAATTGTCCAGGAAGCTATTACTCTCAGAGGGATCAGAATGCACAGAGCAGTGCTGAGGCAAGGTTCTGTGACGTCATCTTACCGATAATTCACAAAGACGTTGCCAGGGTTGGGGGGGGGGGGGTGGTGTGCGGGAACTCCCATGAGAATGAAACATCCTGTGCACTGTCCACTCTGACCTGGATCAACCTCTTCTCTGGTCCTCTCTCACTCGAGGTTCCCCCTGACTAATCTATCTTTTGAGCTCTCCCATACATCCCCCTTCCCCTCCACAACAGAAGACTACCCTTCAAGTTGTCAGGGTCTACCAAATCCTCATCAAAATGGACTGCTGTGATCCCATCATTGACTTTCATAGTCTTCCAGCCACCAATTTTAGCTGCAGGAGCTGTTGTCATGAATTATGCAGAAAACGTTGCAGAGAGCTACTGTCATGGACACATAATCCACCTTAACAATGCCCACACCCTTTGTCATGCACCTTTCAATTGCAGTCTTTGTAATGGATTTTTTAAAAAACAAACCTTGAACTGGGGTATTTACGCTTCATCAATGTCTCTCAGCATACTCAGGAAAAGTTCCAGCTTTTAATTCCAATGTTGCAGATCATTCACTAGCAGGAAATATTGTATACATTTTGTAACCAATCGGCAATTACAGCATCCCCACCAGCCCTCCCATTAACAGAAACTAATTCCACATGGGTGGGTGCATCAGGAGCTATTATTTAAAATTGCTAATTTGGCCAAATTTCAGTCCTGACTCCTCCTGGCTAGCATTAAAAAGAACCAACACAAGCCCCTTTCAAGTAATCCCAGAATCAAACGCCAATTGGCCTTTAAAGTGCCAAGTGTGAAAGCAAAATCAGCTCATTGCCGGCGTCAGATGACATCATCTGATGCCGGGGGTTGACTGCCTCGACCCCTAGTACAATCCTTGGCATCTGCAGATGCCAACATTGCAATCAAGCAAGTGGGAAATGGGCAATTGCACCAGTAGAAGGTAGAACAGTCCGAACCCCAGGGATGATTCCTTGCAAGTGTGAATGCGTTCAGTGTCCCAGTTAGGAGTGGTTAAGTGTGAAAAGCCAAAGCCCCCCCATTCCTATTCTGGGACACTGAATGGCCAATTTAGCGGGATGCAAGTGTGAAAGGGGTTACAGGCACATGTTGCCCTCATTTAAAGGGAACACAAGAAGGAGCAGCATTCTGATGTCAGATGACAACCCAGAAAAATGGGGCACTCCCACAAGAATATGGGTACACCCAGGATATATGCCTGTCCCCTCACCATGGGATAGCATGGCAATGGGCATCTGGGCTCTGTGATGAGGGAGTCTCAAAATCTGAAGCCAAGGTGTCAAGAGGGGTTTGGCACCTTATGGATAACCTTGCATTGCCTACTTACAGACGTTGGTGGTACAGGTGCAAACAAATGCCAACTAAGCTGGAGAAACCACGCATGTGAGTCAGTGAACAAACAATTTTCTTTCTTGTCCATCCACTCACACTGGGGAGCAGTTCCCAGAGCCCCTGCTCAATCAGGAACACAACAACCCTGTTTGGTCGGGGTTTGGGGGGGGGGGGGGGTAAGGAAAGCTGGTGAGGTGTTGTCATTGAGTTTGATAACGTGCCTTGTCCATCTTATGGAAGGCTCTTGTGTATATATCGATCCTTTTGATTTGCATTGCTTTAAACACTTTTTAAAAACAATTATAGCATGTTATTCAGATTTTACAGTTTTAAACCCGTTATTCATCATGTTTGTAGTGATTGGTCTGATGTGACTTCCATGTTGTACATGGATTGTGAAGGAACAGGTGGCCTCCCTGGGTCTGGAACATTGTGGATTGTGGGTGGTCATGTGACGACCCTGTCTGAAACTTATTCAGAAGTCACAAGTTTGGACTCTCGCCATCCATTTGTGCTGTTGGCTCATTGAAATGACTCAGTGTCATCACTGGCCAGGTGCCCAGCTCCGAACAACATAAAGCTTGATGCATAGCACATTTTCTCCTCTTTGCCTCTTGGTCCAAGTCCCGGACATCGCTCCACCTAGGTTGCTACTGTGGACGTTGCTGGTGGAGTCATTTACAAGTCATGCTCTACACTTAAGTTGAGTCGTAGTACTACGATAGATCAGTGTTTGCAGAGAGTTGCACCCTCATTAGTACAGGGAATCGGAAGTGTGTTTGAAGTCCCTGTCTGTGAAGTATGTACATGTGTAGGAGTATGTAGAAGGAAAGTAGCCACTGGTATCCGAGTTCAACTTCAGCCCAATGTGAATGTCTATATAGTTGTTTAGTCATAGAGTAATTAACTATTTTTTGACATCTTCCCCTGTTTGTCTCCCCTGTATTCAATAAAGTTACCTTTGATTGTAATACTTGCCCAGACTCATCTCTCTGTGAACCCACTGAACCTGATACTTTACAAACACAACAGAGCTCAGATGGGAGGGAGGCTGGCTGGGACTGACTGGGTGGTAAGTCTGCGTTCAAGGTGTCAGGAACTTGGATGTGTAGGTGGCCAGGGCAGAGGCGAGAGTCTGCAGTCGAGGCATCGGGAGCTTGGATGGGAGGGTGGCTGGGCCATTGGGAGCTAGGATGAGGGGGGGGGTTGGGCTTAGGCAAGAAACCCCAGTCGGGGTGTCTGGAGCTCCAGTGGGTTGGTGGCCTGGGCCAAGGTGAGAGCCTGCGGTCAAGGTGTCAGGAGCTCAAGAGGGTGGATGGCTGTGGCCTGTGCGGAGAGACAGTGATCGGGGCATTGATAGTTCAGATGGCCGGGGCCACAAATAAGGGTGTCGACATTTAAATCCAAAATATGGAAGATACTAGATATTGGGGCCAAAATTGGGGGTGGGGGGGGGGGGGATCAACTTTTACATGGTATCGACTATTGTACACGTAAATACAGTAATAAAATCCACCTGGCACATTTCAGCACCTACTGATAAATATTTTACTGGGATACTCAGACTTCTCCCTAATAAACTCTACAATTACAAGGTTTAGTAATAAACGCTACACAGATATACTTAGCTTATTTACAAACAAACTCTTCAGTGATAAACTTGAATACTCACCAGCAAACTGCATGCTCTGTGCTAATTAATTTACCTTGCTTAATCTAGATTTTGTGTGAAATATGTGACAGGAAGTGCATTCTGATAATATTGCTAGTCAGAGAAGCACAGTTTCAATAAGACTAACCTGAATCCAACAAAAGTACAATAGAGATAAATTACAATCAGTAAATAAAAAACAAAAGAGATCCTGGGGAAATAAGTGAGGACAAGTTACTGAACCTTAAACACTCTCTTAATACAGAGACAAGCAATTTTTTTTTACTGGCCTCAAAGTGAAGGAACTGAATGTCACATTTTAAAACATCCCACTGTGTAAATGGATCATGGATTTCCACACCTCCAGACAACAGTCAGTGAAGATCGGTAAAAGAACTTCTCCTCTACAATCTCCATCAGTACCGGTGCACCACAGGGATGCATACTCAGCCCGCCTGCTCTACTCACTTTATATCTACGACTAGAATTTGGTGACGCTACCACAGTAGTGGGTTGTATAAAGGATGGGGATAAGTAGATTGAAAGGTTGGCTGAATGGTGCACCGACAACAACCTTGCACTCAATGTCACCAGAACTAAGGAGCTGATTGTTGGCTTCAGGAAAGGAAAACCAGAGGTGTACAAACCAGTGATTATTTGGGGATCAGAGGTTCTAGATGTTTTCTTTTCATGGAACATTTGGTAAGACATTCAAATTTTAATTTTAATTGGGACTCAGTCACATCTCTTAAATTCAAGGATAGACTACATTCCAAAGGAGCATGGCTTGGAAAATGGATCCTCAAGAACTGTGCCCCATGGCTAAGAATTTTATTCATAATATATTCCAGTTAGAAACAGTGCAAAATTAAATGCAGCCTAACACTGAATAGTGCGCTTAGATGACAAGATCAAAAATTGGCTGTTTCCCCATTGGCACAATGTACAGAGGCAGCCCCAGCCATGCCACTGAGAACATCTTCTTAACTGGTTGTTTGGGATCTTGCTTCTATGTGAGTGATGGGATTGGCAGGTGTGCAGTTTGAGAGATAGTGCACTCCTTCTGCCCTTCTCTTGATGCAAGGACTTATGGTTCTCTGTATCACTGAATAATCTTTCCCCACTTTGAACAGTCATGAGGCAGAGATTCACCAGAGACAGGGGATGTTGCATTTTTTTTTCCCTGAGGTTTTAAAAACATCCCAGAATATTTTCCACTGACTACCTGGGAATTTCTTCTCAATGGCAGAGGTTAGAATGGATCTCACTGATTCATCCTACATGAGGGTGTACCTGACCTGATTTTCCACACAAGTTGATAGGGTGGTTAAGAAGGTGAATGCTGTACTGGCCTTCATTGGTCAGGGAAGTGAGTTCAAGATCAAAGTCCAATAGGGCTTTGCGGTGATGAACTTCAATTGTCCAAGGACCTGCAACCACTATTGCAGATCACTCACACAACAGACATCCAGCCGGAGGTACAAGACGAAAGAAACACCTCGTTCCCGCAAACCTGCTCTGCTGATGGACGGGGAGAGGCAGGGATCTAAAACAAGTGGAGAATCCACCTGATCTCAGATTTCTGAGCCTTAACATTTTCATGATCTGGGAGTGTTAATAGGAAACTCGTTTCTTTGAAAATTCAGGAAGAAACCCATGGCAAATAAACATTCTTAATCCCAATGGAATCTGCTGTTCTATTAGGACTAATTACCCATGTTTAGGTCTCTAGAAAAGTGCTTGGTTTTGTAAACTGGGTGGAATTTGTAGAGTAGCCTGGGAATTCCAACATATCCAACTTCCTGTGGAGGTAAACAAGATGCAGATGCTGGAGTTTAGTGTGGTGTACAAAAGACCTGGAGAAACTCAGCAGGCCATGTAGCATTGATAGGAAATTTTTTTTAAAGATAGCATTTCAGACCTGAGCCCTTTTTAAGGCACGTTCCTCAACTTCCTGCAACAGGGATGAGAAGGTGGTGCGTCAAAGAACTGTCCATGTAAAAATGCATGGAGTTCCTATATCTGTTGACTGGCAACTTAGCATTCTTGATCTGGGCTATAATTCCCCCCCTCCCCCCCATGCACTCAAGGAGCAGAATTTGACAATTGGTCAGTGCAATATTGACGCTCCATCACTAGATGTCACGAACATTCTCAGTGAGGGCCAATAGCACAGGATGCTGAGGACATCTAGGGATGAAGGTGCAACACAGCAAGTTCTTGACTTCATTGTTAATGGATCCTTGGGATAGGAGAATTTGATTGGACTTGGTGACTGCCAGTCCCAAATGTTTTTTCAGCAATACAATATTTTGCTGTTGTTTAAGCAGGTTATAAAGTTTTTTTTTTAAAGACATACAGCATGGTAACAGGCCCTTTCGGCCCACGAGCAATTATGTCCAACTGATTTACACCCCCAGTACATTTTTGAATGGTGGGAGGAAATCAGAGCACCTGGAGGAAACCCACACAGAAAAGGGGAGAATACGCAAAGTCCTTAGTCACAGTGCCGGATTTGAACCCAGGCCGCTGATGCTGTAACCGCTATGCTATCCGTACCACCCTTGAAATGGATTTTGCTAAAGTACTTGATTGGCAACTGGCTATTGGCTAATGACTGTTTCCCTATAGCTTGTAACTGCTAAAGTTTAATAAAGCTCTGGGATATTTAAGACACCCATTAAACACTCAATGCTTCCTGTTCTCTTTTTATATAGACAGTAGCAGTGCCTGTAAATTTGTAATTGAATTAAACCTGGAGAGAACAATCCACTCAGATGCCAAAGTTGAGCAATAAAATATGTTACTGTGCCTCTGAGATCAGTTAAAGCTGAGCAGATGAACTGACAGTTCCAGTCTACACACTACAGCAGTCAGAACAGAATGAGGAGCATGTGGTACAGACACATGGCTCCATAACGTCTTACTGTAGGGTCAAAGCACATTAAACATTACTTTTTGACAAGTCCTTCCTTAGAACATTTTGGACTGAAAACAAAAAGGACAGAAATTCACATTTAGCTGCAGTCCCGGATCAGATTCTTCATGCTTCTGAATTACTGTTGTTTGAGGAGCAACAATGATCTCACTGCTACTTACAGCGAGCGCCCATTTAAATAGGCTCAGATCTAATCAGGGAATGGATGGCAGGCCAGCAGTGGAATACCAAGGTCTAATCAGAAGATTGAATTCCCGTTCCATCAGGAATGACATCTGCATACAGAGGAAAGGTGTCATTTGATTTCAACTGCAATAGGTTTGGTTCCAAACAATATCAATATTGTAGCCAAATAAAATGACTGGGTAATTCTTCGATCAAACTCGTGACCAATACTGATCTAAGTAAATGGGTTTGCTTTTATTCATTTATTTTCCATGCAATTATCTTTCACTATCTGCAGAAGTTCCCTTCCATTCATTGATAAGAGATTCAATTTTGTCTTCATCTGCTCTTTAAACAGACTATCTGCTGTAAAACATAACACAAATGAAAAGTGGGATTTTATTGGCTGATGCAATGTTTATATACATGCAATATTAATACCTAATCAATTTATTCTAACCCAAGGTTAAGAGAAGGAATCATTCATATCTCTGTTGGGTTTGCTCTTTCTACATTTCACCCAAAGCATGTGGAAATTGTTGGAAATGAGACAACAGTTCTTCAAGGCAAGATCTTATAAACATCAATAAATTATGACCAGATTATCATTCTTTTAGCAAGGTTGATATGATACAAGAGTTTATTGTCATATTCCAAAGTACAATGCATCAAAATTCTTATTGACTGCAGCCACAGTGAGCCACTGAGAGGGACATATTTTTCAGGATCATTCTCTTGCTTCGCTTCAAAATATGTGAAAAATAAAAAATTTAAAAAAAAATATTGCTACTCAATCTTTTATAGGCACTACAGAGATGACAGAGGGACTCAAGTTGAATGGGCTCAGCTGAGAAGTAGCACTTCTCTGAATGTTGCTACTCCTCCTCTTTCAATGAAGTGTTTGCATAGGTATGTGCTCAGTGGTGTGATCTCTGGACCAAAAACAAACATGGACTTCCAAACTTAATAACTCTGAATGATAATGTTCATTTGCAGTGCAGCAAATATAACATGATATTATCAACAACACGCTGCAGCGATTCTATGAGACAAGAGTTAAACCTGCAGCTGGTTCCAAGGTGGTGAGCTCCTCTGTGTTTTTTTATAACAAAGCAGCTTCGCTGAAAATGAGATTTTAGTCAGCAAGCTCTATTATAAAGCAGTCGTCTCCTGAATGAAATTACTGCCTTAATACAGTCATTTCAGTTTATAGAATTTCTTGTGAATTACACACTTGTGTTATTTGTTGAGTCCTACTGTGATGTGATGCTGGTTTTTGGCAGCGAATTGGAATGAATCCCTTTCCATTAAGCAGAAATCCCGTAGAAAATATAACCAATGCTGGATGTAATGCCAATACAAATGTGATGAAAGGTTGTTGACCTGAAACTCCATTTTGCTTTCTATAGGTGCACCCTGTCCCTGCTGAAAAAAATTCTTATTGTATTTCAGAATTTAAGGTGATAGAGTTTATAGAGGATACGAGCATGCATATCATGTTCCTAGATTCAAAATTGATGGTTACAAATCATTTACCGCTTTCTGTTATTCTGAAATCCATTTTTTTTAAAAAAGCTGTTGGAAAGTCATTGTTCAGCCCAAATCTTTTCAAATGGTGAACATCAAATCATGGATGGGTGGGCCAAGGTTTTCAAAGACCTCCCTGCTTTGCCTCACATCCGTCCAGAGTTCAATAAAATATATCCTTTTCAACATTGTGGGCAATTCTCTTTTGCAAGTTATTGTTAAATCTGCTTCCATTACCTTGCCAGGTCTTAAACATGTTCCTATGTTGGAAATATTCACCACGACTCTCTCACACCATGTCTACTGGCAATTGACAACTGGAATACTTTCTTCCATTCTCTCCAAACGGTTGAGAATTTGCTCTGTTCAAAATAGGGTAGAAAACTGTTTCACACGCCACCAGATTTGTGACCACTCACAAGTACATTTCTTGGGGCTTGAGGAGCATTGAACCTGGGGTGCGTTAGTGCAATACATTTTAGAAAATTTACACCAGAGATGTGTCTATAGCCCACAGAGATGTGACTTGCATCTCATCCCTCTTGGATGTAATTGGAACATGTTTCATTTAGAATGTTAGGTTTCCTGGCTTACTCCAACTGTCCCCAGTGCATTTCTAAACTCTAGGCCACTGCTCCCTAAGTATTTAGATGAAATGTCATCATACTGATACTCTGTTTCTCTCTTAATGGTTTCTAACTGATCTGCTGAGCAAGTCCAACATTTTTTGTTTTTCCAAAAATTGCCAATTTACAATATCCGCTCTTTCTTTTGCCTTTAATGCAAAAGAAACTCATTAGGTTCCTTTGTGTTATGTTAATTTTTGATTTGTATCTTCTTTCTTTGGCTTGGCTTCGCGGACGAAGATTTATGGGGGTAAATGTCCACGTCAGCTGCAGGCTCGTTGGTGGCTGACAAGTCCGATGCGGGACAGGCAGACACGGTTGCAGGGGAAAATTGGTGGGTTGGGGTTGGGTGTTGGGTTTTACCTCCTTTGCCTTTTGTCAGTGAGGTGGGCTCTGCGGTCTTCTTCAAAGGAGGTTGCTGCCCGCCGAACTGTGAGGCGCCAAGATGCACGGTTTGAGGCGAGATCAGTCCACTGGCGGGGGTCAATGTGGCAGGCACCAAGAGATTTCTTTAGGCAGTCCTTGTACCTTTTCTTTGGTGCACCTCTGTCACGGTGGCCAGTGGAGAGCTCGCCATAGAACACGATCTTGGGAAGGCGATGGTCCTCCATTCTGGAGACGTGACCCACCCAGCGCAGCTGGATCTTCAGCAGCGTGGACTCGATGCTGTCGACCTCTGCCATCTCGAGCACTGATAATTGCATTGATAATTCTTTGTCATTTTGTGATTGCTGAACAACAATATTTTTTTTCAGGTATTCAGTATGTACATCAGATAAGGTGTATATCTGGAGATAAAATATAGCACCATCCATACAAAATTGGCATCTGTCCCTATCAGCCATATTTTTGTGTCCGTCACCTTGAGATATTTTATTGCTTTACAATAACTGAGCAAAACCTCATGTGACAATAGAAATAGAAATGCTCTTATATTCTGTACAAAGAATCTAACCAATTCAATGGAGGGGGAAAAAAAAAACGAGACAAATATTTTTAAGAATAGCCTTAAATTTCCAGTACTGATCATGTGTAAAGAGGAATGGGACATTTTCAGTTGGGAAGCTTTTTGGTCACCAATGAAGAAACAACTAAAAATTGAACAAAAATTGAATCAGCGTGATATATCTCCACTCAATTCTCCAATATTATTCTCCTACTTTACATCAACATTTTATAGTATGGTAAAAGCCAATTCTAACCTTTTAAACACATGCCATCCAATTACACTCAAATTAACCTACAGGTTTTGAAGGGAGGGTGGAAGGAGCACCCAGGGGAAAACTCTGCTGATACAATGAGAATGTACAAACTCCAGGGCCACAGACACAGTATTACAACATTTTAATATTACTTTTGCATAAAAGTAGATACTTCCACCTCGCTCCCTATACCTCATCGTTCCAGGTGAAACTTGGATCTTCTCCAATTTATAACAATATATTTTGTGCTCATATTGCAATTCTCTTCAAAAAGGAGACCAAATACAGAGTATCTCCATTCAGTCTGCAGGTAAGGCATTGAGGTTCCTGTTGGCACTATCCAACTCTCATATTGACCTAAATAACTATTGGCCAGTGGCTCTAACATCCAATGTTACGAAATACTCTGATGTTTTCATCATGACTCACCTTAACTCCAGCATACCAGCCACCCTCTCCAGTTTACATGCTGGTCAAGGAGGTTCACAGCAGATGCCAGACACATGGCCCTACACTCAACCATGGAACACCTGGATACAGGGACACCTACATTAGACAGCTGTTTATAAACTTCAGCTCCATTTGTATTCTTCTCTGTGATTGGATCCTTTATTTTCTATTTCACAGGTTGCATTCAGCGAAGATTGGTAATAGCTCCTCCTCCATGATCATCTTCATTCCCAGGGTATCACAAGGATGTGTACTCAGCCCCCTATTACATTCCCTATACACACAAGATTGTGTGGCCAAGCATAGCTTCAACCCCATCTATAAATGTACAGATGACACTACCATTGTACGTAGGATCTCTAACAATAACAAAGCAGAGTGCAGAGGAGAAGGAGAGGGAACTTGTGACTTGGTGCCAGGACAATAAAACCTGTTATCCATAATTCAAGCAACTGGCAAAGTTCTTGAGGAAAATAAATCATTAAAAAAATACAGAAATTGAACATTGGCATGCCTCCCATTAGTTCACCAATCATGCAACACAATCGCAAGCATCTGGAAAATTCACTTATCTGGCATCTACCAATCCCCATGGGTGCCAAATACCAGGGGCTTTACTGAACTAGTCTGCTTGCAAAACAACCTCAGTTCACTGCATTTTTAATGCATCTCACAATAAACTTGAACTTTACCTCTCTATGGTTGGTGCCCTGCAATATTCCATTGAACCTCAAAGTAATCTCTTTGAATTGAAGCTCATCGTCTGCTTAGGTATGTGACAGACTTCTGGAGTGAAGAGTGAATTCAACATTTTCAGACAATGAGACATTTCAATGTCATATTTCAACCTTCACAATTTTCTTCACTCTTCTGGTAACTTCAGATGTCTGTCGTGACCAACTTGCACCTTCTCCAGATGCCCCTTCACCATCACTTGTGACGGTTAGACTCTCAGTTTTGTTTAGCTCTAACTATGCCCAATTCTGTTGCAAGGTCATCGATCAGAAATGTTAGCTGTTTCACTCTCTACAGATTCTGTCTGACCAGCCAGACATTACCAGCATTTTGATGCAATTTCTAACATTGCTCTGGGTTCAGCCACTCCCTACTCCTGCATTTTATGATATTTTTTCCTCTTGCAGAAAAAGAGCATTCAAAATGTTCAATCACCAGTCTGCTCAGTTGTTTTTTTTCAATAACATTCCCATCTTGAAATGATAATCACAAAAGATTTCCTAAAAAAAAATTGTTATCAGGCTCCATGCAGTGTAATATGCTTGCGTGATACTTGAGGTTTGAGTGGTTGCCTGCTGCCCTCTCTTAGGGGCCGATCTGTTCATAGCTGTTGGCAATCATTCAGGCCGCCTGGTGAAATAAATTGATTGTTTATAGCTGCTGTGCTGTGGGTTTAATGAATCTGTTAGTAGATGCTCTCTGCTCAAACCATGCCGGCTTTCTGCGAACTGTGATTTCATTAAACACAGAGACTTCAACTCATCCGTTTAAGGAAAGATCATGCCTTCCCCACACGGATTTTTTTTTCTTTTTTAAAATAAAACATCTTTGTTGTGCCTTCTTAATAGACTAAACAGACAGCTGCTAGGCTAGAGCAGCACATTTCATCCTGGACAGGGTCCACACAATGTCAAAGATTCACTGTTTTTTTTATGAATCTGACTGTGAAAACTCCATTGGAAATAATGTTTTACAGCCAATGCCATAAGGAGGAAAATAGTGCTTTCTTAGATATCTGTTGAACAATATGGAATAATGGATCATTAATTCACAAAATAGTTAAATATTTCTGTTCTCCTTAATTTTCCACTCCTACTTTTCTGTAAATGCTTATTTGGTTGTGTCAAGTTCAAAACAGTGAGCAATATTAATCATATAGAAGTTTCTTTACAGTTGCGAAATGGCGTGGTATCTCAATTTCTAGGCCATAATGCTTAGAAGATGCTTGAGCATAGAGGACATAATGATTCAGATCTGCTCTCACCCAGTTCACAGTAATGAAAGTTTTCCCAATCAGTAATTACTGGGATGAGAGCCCTAATTGATATTCTTCCCATTAGTTTAAATGCCTTTTAATTTTAGCCTGATTTTGACTGTTATTTGAGTCTCCTTGTTCCATATCTTTCAAGTTTACATCACTTGAGTGTGGTACAGCCTGTACAACCGAGGTACCCAGAACAAAAGACTCAAGCCACTTCTTCCTCTGTGCGCATGGGATAGGATGAAAGCTGACTTTTTTGCCACAAGACAATGGAATTAACCAGAGTTCTCCTCCTGATCACCACCACCTGGTGACCTTTGTTAGAAGGGAATTTGTCTGGGTGACAGCTATCCCCAGGATTAAGTTTCCGTTAATTGGAAAGGCAGCCAACACCCACCGAGGGTGGCCATTTTCAAAGCCTGATCACCTGGGTGAGTAAACAGAGAGCATTCATTCATGCCTCAGTGGGGCAGGTTCCCATCTTTGCCACCTGGTCATGGAGTATTGTCTGTGCAAGGGACAGAGAGGAGCTGAGTTTGCTCCTTTCTTTGTAGGCAGACATTCAACCCACTCTTATCCTTATCATCTGCTTCCAGTGAGATCTTGCGCTGTATGGTGGGAGTGAAATACAAAAATTTGAAGATATTTTCTTTCAAAATCTAGTGGTATTTGGCAGGTATTTTCTCTTTAAGGAGTGCAGCTGACAGATGCGTGCAACTCAGGCCACTACCTACACTTTTAAGTCTCTGCAGCTGAATCTGAGAAGAATTAATGCTGCCTGTTGCAGCAACTATAAATATGGAACAAGTCCCATTTGCCTACACTTCCTAGAAATTGCATCTTTGTATTTTGTTTTTCACCCCTGCAATGCCATAGAGACCAGTGGCTGACAACTTGGTGGGTCAGGGGAAAGAAGTTCATTTTCCATGACAACAAAGAAAAATAATGATTAAAAAATATCTCACTGTGAATATTTGTTGATTATAATCCTTACTTTAAGGAATGCAAGCAGATATTTATTTTCATTCATACACGTAGGTGTAATGATTTTAAAATTGCAATATAAGGAACAAAGTAATTGATGGCTTACAGTCCAGCTCATTGCTTGGATGTAACAGTAGGTTTTAATTGAATGAGGTAGCTAGCTTTATCTACAGGCCAGGAAGCAATAACTTTGAAGCAATCACTCTCGACTTTAGGAGGGAGCCCCATGGTGAAGAAATCTTTAAATTGTAGCCATTACTATACCATGGGACTTTTTGCGGAGTCATTGCCTCGCTCAGAATCCATCCCTCATCCTTACAGTGACTTCCTGCCCATGCGTGCAAAAGCAGTGTGAGAGTTTTGAGGACTCAGTTTAAAAACAAAATCACTGATAGGGTTATATTTTATTTTTAGTAGGAAGTGGAGAAAATTATTACAAGAAGAGGGTAGATGGGTTACAGTTAGGAGAGGGAGAGGGAGCAGGCAGGCAGATCAGGGCACCCTGGTGGATGTCCCCCTGGAAAAAGCATAATGTTTTGGATACTATTGAGGGGGCTGACCGCCCGGGTACAAGCAATAGCAATCTAGCACAGAGTCTGGTGCTGTGGCCAAGAAGGGAAGAGGGAAAAAGAGGCGGGCTATAATGATAGGGGATTACATAGTGAGGAAGACAGATGAGAGGTTCTGTGGAGGAGATTGTGAATCCCAGATGATATGTTGTCTCTCTCATGCCAGAGTCCAGGATATCTTGTATGGAGTTCATGACGTTCTTTGGTGGGAGGGTGATCAGCTAGATGTTGTGGTCCATGTAGGGACCAATGACAAAGGTAGGAAGGGTGAGGAGGTCCTGCAAGGAGAGTTCAGGGAGTTAGGCACTAGGTTGAAGAAGAGGATTTCCAGAGTAGTGATCTCAGATTTGCTTCCTATACTACAGAGTTTAGAAATAGGAGAAGACAGCTCAACACATGGTTGGGGTCATGGTACAGTAGAGAAGACTTCAGGTTTCTAGACCACTGGCTCTGATCCAGGGAAGGTTGGATCTGTACCGACGGAACCTATTGCATCTGAACTGGAAGGGGATTAACAAGTAGGTTTGTTGATCTTGTACTGATAAATTTAAGATAGATTTGTAGGGGAGGGTACCAAAATAATGAGAAAGATGAAGATAAAGATCATGCGAGAACTGCATGTATAGACAGAAATCAAAGGTTTGTACATGATAGAAATGTTCTCAGGTGTATTTATTTTAATACAAGGAGTATTAAACAAAGGCTGATGAGCTTAGGGCATCGATTTGCATGTGGGATTATGGCATTATTGCTATTAGTGAGAATAGGGTACACGAGGGGCAGAACTAGCAGCTCAATGTTCTGTGGTTTTGTTGCTTCAGATATGATAGAGGGGGAGGGATGAAAGGGATTGCTGGTCAGGGAAAATATCTCAGCTGTGCAAAGTCAGGACAGCCACGAGGGTTTGTCCACAGAGGCCATATGAGTGGAGTTGAAGAACAGGAAAGGTGTGACCACCTGATAAGGTTGAATTATAGACCTCCCAATAGTCAGATTTGGAGGAGTAAATCCGTAGAGAGATAGATCAATGCAAGAAGCAGAAAGTTATAACAGAAGATTATAACTTTCCAAATATTGACTGGGACTGGATGGCTTGGAGTTTGTGAAATGTGTTCAGGAAAGTTTTCTAAATCAATATATAGAGGTACCAATGAGAGAGGAAGCAGTACTTGATTGCCTATTAGGAAAAACAGGTTAGGTGACAGAAGTTTGTGTAGGTCAGTGGTTCTCAACCTTTTTCTTTCCACGTACATACCAATAACTAATCCCTATGCCATTAGTGCTCTGTGATTAGATTGCTTAAGGTAGCATGAGAGTGGGAAGGTTGAGAATCACTGCTCTAGACTCAATTGTTACTGAAGTATTTTGCTTGAGAAGAATTGTCATTGGCCCATTTCAGTAGTGTCATGGAACAGAAGGAGATTAAGGAGGAGGAGGTGCTTGCAGCTCACAATGAATAAAGTTAGTTAAAATCTCCCAGGCTGGATATAATATTCCCTTGGACTTTGAGGGAGACTAGTGTAGAAATTACATGGGCCCTGGCAGATATATTCAAAATGACTTAGCCATAGGTGAGGTGCCAGAGGATTGGAAAGTACCTCATGTTGTCCTGTTTAACAAAGACTCCAAAAATAAACCAGGTAATTATAGGCCAGTGAGCCTGATGTCAGTAGTAGGTAAATTAATGGAAGGTGTTCTGAGAGATAGGACATATAGGTATTTTGGACAGCCCTCAGAATAGAATCAATCCCCTTCCTGTCTTGGAGAAAAATACTTTGATCCTTCACACATTAAATAAGATTATATTGAATATTTCTTCCTCACTCACTACGACTGACCAAAATTCTTCACAGGGTCAATTTTGTTATACTTTGTGCCAAAACATTGTCTGAGAGGGGAGGAAAATATGGAGGCAATGACTACGGCAGCAAGCAACATAGTGCAGCAATTATTTTAAATGAATTCATTGCAATTCAGTTCCAACTCTGACTGATTACAGTAATCCATCATTTTGCATCCCACTGCTGACTTTGAAATCAAATAATCACTTGTTAGTCTTTTACAAAATTAAAACATCGACTTCACCAATCATTATAGGGCAATTATTGGTCACATCTAATTGATCAGTCACCTCTGAGATCTGTTCTGCATTGTCAGCATGTCTGTAAGAGGATGAAAATTTCACAAGAATGGACTCAAAGATAGTAGTTTATATTTTCCTTACTATATATTTTACTTTACCTTCTTTATATCTTCTTAACATTGTCCTCACCTTCTTTCTGTGTGTATGTGAGAGAAAGAGAGAGTGTGGGAGAAAATTTTGTGTGTGTGTGTGTGTGTGTGTGTGTGTCCGCGTGCCAGTCTGTGTCCATCTGTGTCCGCGTGCCCGTCTGAGTGTGTGCGCGCGTCTGTGTGTGTGTGCGCGTCTGTGTGTGTGTGCGCGCGTCTGTGTGTGTGCGCGCGCGTCTGTGTGTATGTGCGTGTCTGTGTGTGTGTGCACGTATGTGTGCGTGTGTGTGCGCGTCAGTGTGTGTGTGTGTGTGTGTGTGTGTATGTTTGTGTGTGTGTGTGTGTGTGTGTGTGTGTATGTGTGTGTGTGTGTGTGTGCGCCTGTGTGTGTCCACCTGCATGTCTGTATATTTGAGTGTTGGGTATGGAGATACATGATTGGGGGAGCACGTTAAATTGTCTCTATTGTGTGATTCAGTATAACCTCAGACATTGCTAGTTGAATTGGTGATAGTTGTCTTTGAAAGAGTATTGTTATCCTTCCTAATAAAATCAGTGAACCAGGACCATTGTTTTAGCCATTTTCTAATTGTTTTGTGAGCAGTGATTTGATCTTTGGCTACAGAATTTCGACCTACACCTCAGTGGCACCAAAATTATCACATCTGTGTTTGAATTTTGAGCCATTGGGTCATTTTCTTCTCCAATGGGAAGTTTATAATCAGGCCAAACTAATGCTCAACATAGATATTGATCATTGATCGGCCCCACAGCGCAAATAATGGCAACCTTAATATGAAGGCCAGTTAAGAATCTCAGCTTTTTGCTGTAAAGATATCTTTTGTATTTGGCATAAGATCTAATTTGTTTTTAACATAATAAAAAAGCAATTTAAACTTAAATAAAAGGCAAGACAAAAATCGTAACCATCAGCTCTGTCAATAAATTAAACCCGATGCTATCAATAGACTTCGTAGACTCAATTAATTAAAAATGAATAATAGAAGTTACTGTAAGTGATTAGATTAAGTTCATATGCTTTTCATATTTTAATATTTAAGACAAATTATCATTGAAAATCAATAAATAATTATCTGCTGGAATTAACTAAATCATTAAAATTGATATCAATGTGCTTGGTGCATTAGATGAATGGACTTATGGATTGTAAGACTACCTTGCAAGTCAACAATAGTGTGGAATACTTATGTTGTGTGGGTATTCTGGTTGAGATATAAGCTGCAGAGCCAAATAGAGATGCTCAAACTACAGTAGAAGTCTGACAATCCAGACTGCTCAGGGATTGGGTCAGTCCGATTTTTAAATTTTATGGATTCTCGAGCAGTACTTTGAAAATTCATATTTAAAAAGAAATAATAAAGAAAATAGTTTATTCATTAGAAAATACAGCATGTTTCATTTGTCAAAACAAGCAGTTCTAAAGAAAAATAAAGTCAACAAATGCAGTCACTTGTTGCCACTGTACGTCTGTGGCACTTCCTCATGCACACACACAAAAGCTGACCAAGTTTAAAAAGTTTGAGAGTCTTTGAAAAGTCTGAAATAAAGTGGTCTGGATTTCTGGCATTTGGATTTTTGGACTTCTATTGTAGAAGGGCAGGAGAAGAATATCTGAATAAATTAAGTCATAAAGCATCACATTGAGAAAGTATAATTATTGATATGATTGACATTGAAAAATTAGTGAGATGACAAATGTAAAAAAGAGGAACTCAAGAAAATGATCCTATACATAGAAATAGTGAAAAGGAAATAAGAGATGAATACTAATATGGAGATAATATCAAGCAGGAAACTACTCAAATGATAGTTTGAAGTGTGCAGGGAGAGAAAGAAGTTGAGTAAGTTTTGTTATGGATTGGTGGTGGTAGAATATAGATTGTTGTCCAAGTGCATTCAGTACTTGGAAAGGAGAAATCCTCCTGTACGGTTTTGATTGAGCAATCAGGAGGGTGTGTTACATCCCCCACCTCACAGAAGCAATGATTCAAAGGCTATGTGGACAATGGATGGAGATTCACACACATTGAAAAAATTGAGTGGAAGCAGTATCAGAAACTGTTATTGTAAGGATGAGAATTATGATTAGATTTGGAGGTTAGTCTTCATTTGACAATGGGAGATGGGTTTCAGTGTTATCTAGAAATAACAATGACTAGACCAAGGAAAATAGCAAAATAGATTTTAAACAGATTAAGATGGAGGGTAGGAAGAGATTAATGCAATAGTCCAGATAAAGACCAACAAAAGATGGATAGGAATTAAAACTGGGCAAGTTTATACAATTTAGAAAATTAAACTATCTTCAATTAAACATGTGAAAGGAGAGAAGGAAATAGTTATTATAAAATGACCATTTTTAGTCAATGTACAAAATCCCAGCAAGGTCCAGGAGCACCCATAAAATTAATCTCAAAAGGCACCTGGACAGTAGTGGTCACAATACAATAATGCTTAAGATGGCATTGAGAGGAAACAGGTTTGGTAGGTAGATATATATATATATATTAAAAAAAAAAATATATATATATTAAAAAAAAATATATAAAAATATATATATAAATATATAAATATAAAAAATATTCATATATATTAAAAATATATGATATATATATAAATATATATGTGTGTGTGTGTGTGTGTGTGTGTGTGTGTGTGTGTGTGTGTGTGTGTGTGTGTGTGTTGAGGAACTTTGGGGGGCATCCGAGGCGCTCTAGTATTTGCCAAAGCCCTTTCCTATTCACGGTGTCGAAGGCTTTGATGAGGTCAGCAAAGGTGATGTAGAGTCCTTTGTTTTGTTCTCTGCACTTTTCTTGGAGCTGTCTGAAGGCAAAGACCATGTCAGTAGTTCCTCTGTTTGCGCGAAAGCCACACTGTAATTCTGGGAGAACATTTTCGGCGACACTAGGTATTATTCTATTTAGGAGAATCCTAGCGAAGATTTTGCTTGCAATGGAGAGCAGCGTGATTCCCCTGTAGTTTGAGCAGTCTGATTTCTCGCCTTTGTTTTTGTACCGGGTGATGATGATGGCATCACGAATGTTCTGAGGCAGATTTCCTTGATCCCAGCAGAGCTTGAAAAACTCATGCAGTTTGGCATGCAGAGTTTTGCCGCCAGCCTTCCAGACCTCTGGGGGGATTCCATCCATACCTGCTGCTTTGCCACTTTTCAGTTGTTCAATTGCCTTATATGTCTCTTCCCGGGTGAGGACCTCATCCAGCTCTAGCCTTAAGGGCTGTTGAGGGAGGTGGAGCAGGGCGGATTCTTGGACTGAGTGGTTGGCACTGAAAAGAGATTGGAAGTGTTCTGACCATCAGTTGAGGATGGAGATCTTGTCGCTGAGGAGGACTTTGCCGTCTGAGCTGCGCAGCAGGTTTGGACTTGGGGTGAGGGGCCGTACACAGCCTTTAGGGCCTCGTAAAAACCCTTGAAATCTCCGATGTCCGCGCTGAGCTGGGTTCGTTTGGCGAGGCTAGTCCACCACTCATTTTGGATCTCCCGGAGTTTGCACTGAAGATGGCTGCATACGTTATCCAACTGCACGAAAACCAACAAGGTTGGGTCAGATACAGCAATGAGCTCTCTGAACCCTTCTACATTAACAATGGTGCAAAGCAAGGCTGCGTTCTCACACAAACCCTCTTTTCAATCTTCTTCAGCATGATGCTGAAACAAGCCATGAAAGACCTCAACAATGAAGACGCTGTTTACATCCGGTACCGCACGGATGGCAGTCTCTTCAATCTGAGGTGCCTGCAAGCTCACACCAAGACACAAGAGCAACTTGTCCGTGAACTACTCTTTGCAGAATATGCCGCTTTAGTTGCCCATTCAGAGCCAGCTCTTCAGTGCTTGATGTCCTGTTTTGCGGAAACTGCCAAAATGTTTGGCCTGGAAGTCAGCCTGAAGAAAACTGAGGTCCTCCATCAGCCAACTCCCCAGCTCTTCAGTGCTTGACGTCCTGTTTTGCGGAAACTGCCAAAATGTTTGGCCTGGAAGTCAGCCTGAAGAAAACTGAGGTCCTCCATCAGCCAACTCCCCACCATGACTACCAGCCCCCCCCACATCTCCATCGGGCACACAAAACTCAAAACGGTCAACCAGTTTACCTATCTCGGCTGCACCATTTCATCGGATGCAAGGATCGACAACGAGATAGACAATAGACTCACCAAGGCAAATAGCGCTTTTGGAAGACTACACAAAAGAGTCTGGAAAAACAACCAACTGAAAAACCTCACAAAGATTAGCGTATACAGAGCCGTTGTCATACCCACACTCCTGTTTGGTTCCGAATCATGGGTCCTTTACCGGCATCACCTACGGCTCCTAGAACGCTTCCACCAGCGTTGTCTCCGCTCCATCCTCAACATTCATTGGAACGACTTCATCTCCAACATCGAAGTACTCAAGATGGCAGAGGCCGACATCATCGAATCCACGCTGCTGAAGATCAAACTGCGCTGGGTAGGCCACGTCTCCAGAATGGAGGACCATCGCCTTCACAAGATCATGTTATATGGCGAGCTCTCCACTGGCCACCGAGACAGAGGTGCACCAAAGAAGAAGTACAAGGACTGCCTAAAGAAAGCTCTTGGTGCCTGCCACATTGACCACCGCCAGTGGGCTGATTTCGCCTCAAACCGTGCATCTTGGCGCCTCACAGTTCGGCGGGCAGCAACCTCCTTTGAAGAAGACCGCACTGTCAAAAGACAAAGGAGGAAAAACTCAGCACCCAACCCCAACCAACCAATTTTCTCTTGCAACCGCTGCAACCGTGTCTGCCTGTCCCGCATCGGACTTGTCAGCCACAAACGAGCCTGCAGCTGATGTGGACTTTACCCCTCCATAAATCTTTGTCCACGAAGCCAAGCCAAATATATATATATATATATATATATATATATATATATACCTACTAAACCTACACATTTATACACTCAATGAACTGGTACATTCAATGATCAAGGAAAAAAAATTACTACGATGACTCAGTACAAAGAACATTAATTAAATGTTCCCAACCCTTTTTTTAAGACTTTATTTAAAATTTTATAACATGAATACAATAAAGAATTACATTTAAATAAAAATCGAAAAAAAGAATTTAAAAAGGTATGATTACAATATTACATCAGAAAACTACACAAAATAACCCCTCCCGTTAATTGTAACACAATATTCTTCTTTGGCTTGGCTTCGCGGACGAAGATTTATGGAGGGGGTAAAAAGTCCACGTCAGCTGCAGGCTCGTTTGTGGCTGACCAGTCCGATGCGGGACAGGCAGACACGATTGCAGCGGTTGCAAGGGAAAATTGGTTGGTTGGGGTTGGGTGTTGGGTTTTTCCTCCTTTGCCTTTTGTCAGTGAGGTGGGCTCTGCGGTCTTCTTCAAAGGAGGCTGCTGCCCGCCAAACTGTGAGGCGCCAAGATGCACGGTTTGAGGCGTTATCAGCCCACTGGCGGTGGTCAATGTGGCAGGCACCAAGAGATTTCTTTAGGCAGTCCTTGTACCTTTTCTTTGGTGCACCTCTGTCACGGTGGCCAGTGGAGAGCTCGCCATATAATACGATCTTGGGAAGGCGATGGTCCTCCATTCTGGAGACGTGACCCATCCAGCGCAGCTGGATCTTCAGCAGCGTGGACTCGATGCTGTCGACCTCTGCCATCTCGAGTACCTCGACGTTAGGGGTGTGAGCGCTCCAATGGATGTTGAGGATCGAGCGGAGACAACGCTGGTGGAAGCGTTCTAGGAGCCGTAAGTGGTGCCGGTAGAGGACCCATGATTCGGAGCCGAACAGGAGTGTGGGTATGACAACGGCTCTGTATACGCTTATCTTTGTGAGGTTTTTCAGTTGGTTGTTTTTCCAGACTCTTTTGTGTAGTCTTCCAAAGGCGCTATTTGCCTTGGCGAGTCTGTTGTCTATCTCATTGTCGATCCTTGCATCTGATGAAATGGTGCAGCCGAGATAGGTAAACTGGTTGACCGTTTTGAGTTTTGTGTGCCCGATGGAGATGTGGGGGGGGCTGGTAGTCATGGTGGGGAGCTGGCTGATGGAGGACCTCAGTTTTCTTCAGGCTGACTTCCAGGCCAAACATTTTGGCAGTTTCCGCAAAGCAGGACGTCAAGCGCTGAAGAGCTGGCTCTGAATGGGCAACTAAAGCGGCATCATCTGCAAAGAGTAGTACATGGACAAGTTTCTCTTGTGTCTTGGTGTGAGCTTGCAGGCGCCTCAGATTGAAGAGACTGCCATCCGTGCGGTACCGGATGTAAACAGCGTCTTCATTGTTGGGGTCTTTCATGGCTAATAGTCTAACTTAAAATTAGTCCAACCCTCCCCCCCAAAATAAAGAGTGAAGAGTTAATAAAATTGACAATATTATATATGAAAAAAAATACCAACTTACAAAAAAAAGAGATAAAACTTATCCTAAAACAATTCTAACAACAACAAAAAATATTGTCAATACTAAAATATCACACTTAAACATATATTTAAATCAAACTTAAATGCATATAATTAGCAAACAGAATCTACTTTAACTTATAAAAAGACATCTTATCCTGAATTGAAAAAGATATCCTTTCCATAGTCAAACAAAATTTCATTTCCAAATACCACTTATCTAAAGTTAGTTTATTTCTATCTTTCCAAGTGAGTGCTATACATTTCTTAGCCACAACTAAAGCTAAATAAATAAATGAAATCTGATAATCCTCTAAACCTAAATCGATTAATGATTGCATGTTCCCTAATAAAAATATATCGGGATCTAATACAAGATGGATATTATATAAACTGTTAAAAACAGATTGAATACCTTTCCAAAACTTTTGCAATCGATCACAAAGCCAAACAGTATGCAAAAAAGTATTGGCCGTCTGATCACATCGAAAACAAGAATCCAACTTACTAAAGCTAATTTTTTAAAATTTCTCCGGCGTTAAATATAGCTGATGAATAAAATTATAATTAATCATCGCTAGTCTAGCATTAATTAATTTCCGAATACTATTCTGACAAATTTCCATCCAAGCTTCTTCAGCTATTTTATGTCCTAAATCTTTTTCCCATTTCAACTTATCATTATCCCAGTCTTTTTTATTATCAATTTCTTGTAAAATGCAATACAAATCAGATATATATCCCTTTTTTGGTATTGAAAGTACATATTCTTCAAAACTAGATTCAGGCAATAAAATCATATGTCGACCACATAACTGTTTTACAAAAGATCTTAATTGATAATATACAAATATAGAATTTGCACTAATATCATATTTCCTTTGTAATTTGTCAAAGGAAGAAAAACAACCCTCAGAAAAACAATCAGATAAATTTTTTATTCCCTTCTTTTCCCATTGTTTCAAAGTGGCATTAGAGTCCGTAAAAGGAACAAGTTGATTATTATATAATGGCAATCTTCCAGAATATATATTTTTAAGTCCCAATTTTTTAAGTTTACTTGTCCATAAATTCAATAAATGTTTCAATATTGGCACATCATAAGTTCGTAATAAATTTTTATTCCATCGAAACAAAAACTCATGAGGAAATTTTTCTAAAATAACCGCCATTTCTATCTTTACCCAACTAGGTGGGTCGTCCATATTCATTAATGCACTAAGAAATTTGAATTGAGCTGCTTCATAATAATGCTGAAAAACCTCCAAATTGAAAATCCCACATCAATTTTCTCATTGCTACTCTCGGAAATTTTCCCTTCCATAAGAATTCTCTTATCGCTTTATATAAATCCTTAAAAAAACTGTACCCTCTTTGATCTATTCAGAGAATGGTAAGAAGGGGAAATGGCAGTCAGGAACTCACCATGTAAAATGATGGAGGAGAAAGGGAACCTTATTAAATATGAAATGTATCCTGCATGATCTGCCTTGATCCAGCATTTATGTTTAGAGATAAAATTAACCGATAGATCATAGAACATTACAGTCCATGATGTTGTGCCGACATAGATAAACCTACACAAAAAGCTACCTTCCCTACCTCATATCCTCTATTTTTCTTTCATTCATGTGCCTTACATGTGCTTAAATAGCAGCCTCTACCACCACCCGTAGCAATGCATTCCAGACACCCTCTGCTCTCCGTGTTAAAAAAAACTTACCCGTGACATTTTCCCCAAACCTTCATCCCTCACTTTGCACAGATATGCTCTGGTATTTGGTACTCATAAAAGGTGAACAAAGATATGAAGATCCGAATGACCTCTTACCATTCTTTATCATTGAACTATTCTCTGATAAGGATATGAAAAAGTAGAAAATGCTAAGTGAGGTAAAATAGCAGTTGAGGTGGGAAAATGTTAAAACTGTTTGATATTAGGAAGTACAACAACGAGTCATGATGGGTTCTATCCACAGATTCTGAAAGAGTCATCAATGCCCATGTGTAAATATTCAAGAGACAGTTATCAAAAAACACTGCAAGGGAGCAAATATAATTCCTGTTATCAATAACCAATCCAAGATGCTATTGTCTGCTTATCTTAACCATTCTGAATCTTTATTAGTCGATGAACTTACAGATAATCCAACACTGAGGGAGCATAATAAAGCAAGTCTGCAGGGATTTCAAAAGGAAGGCCCAAGTTTATCCAACTGTCATGAACACTAACAGAGAAAACCATCAAGGCAAATCTCTGCCCCACTCCAACATATCAGTCTGTGGCCTCCTGAACTCTTGCAATGAAGCTCACACAAGCTCATCCACTGGCTAATCACACCGCAGTTTTCTCAACTCAATATTGTATTCTCCAACTTCAAGTTACTGGATTTCTGTCATCAATCTGTGGTATTGATTCAACTTGTTTGTTGTTTTTCCCCTTTTATCTTTTTTTTCTCTTTCTCTGAGAGCCTACTGTCCTGAAAGAGATGTCTTCCCACTCAGCATTTTGCAGCTCCTAATTTTTTGTTTTTGTCATAACTGCTTCATTGTACAGAAAATGCCATCTTCAGTTTATCCCCACTCTCACCCCAGTTTTACTCTGTCCAAAACATGGCCAAATTGAGGTCATTTCCCTATCCCTACTTGCCGTGCGCAGATGCACTGAAATTCTTACCTGTTGCAGCCAAAAAGGTACATAAGATACACCAATTACAATAGCAAAAAAAACCTCCAATAGATGCAAGGCAGTAAAAGAGATCATAAACATCAAAGGATAAATAAATAAATGTTCACAGTAGCAGTTAGTGCAAGAAAAAAACGGTAATGTTCCAGTCATGCAGGCAGATATTTTGGACCCAAACCCACCCCCCTGCCCTCCCACCAGCACCACCACCAGTCTTTCAGCAGCAGAATGTGGCAGCTTTCTCTCCTACCCAGTTTTGACAAAGGATCTTCGACCTGAAACATTGACTCTACTTCTCTTCCTGCAGGTGTTCTCAGCCTACTAAGTATTTCCTGCATTTTCTGAATTGTATGTGATACACGTAGCCTTCCACCAGGCCCAGGCCTTCTGCATCATTCCATGTCAAAGATGTTTAATAAAGGTTAGGGTGCCTAGAGTCAAGGATGAGGCAGCAAGTACTGGATGGCCAGGGTACAACAGCAACAGTAGGAGTCAATTTCTCCAACTGAGTTCAAGTGGCAAATGGTTTCCACATGGATCTGAGCAATAACTTGATGCAGATGATTCAGACATAGGAATTAGAGGTATGGAATCAAAACCTGTAAGTGATATTAAATAAAATAATGAGTAGAATAATATGAGAGAACAGAAGTATAACACACTAAAGTATGTGTCAGCCAGTAGATAGATAAAAAGCAAATAAAATTCAAAATAATAAAAAAGTGAAGTAATTAATTTTCACGGGAGGTCATACCCTCCTCAGAAGTAAATGAACCACAGGAGTGAAGCCGCAAAGAGATTTGGGAATATAGACCCGCATTTTGATTTCTTTTCTTTCTTTTAAAAATATTTTTATATTAATGTTTATATTAAGCACAACTGAACAGTAGTTATATATTGTATTCAAAAGAAGAGAAAAAAATAAAAGTCCTCACGTAAGAATCAAGTGACAACTTGGAGATGAACAGCATAGCACCAAAGCTTCAGAACAACCCTAAATCTTTAGGTTATGATAACAGTCCCACAACTTTTGGAAGTTAATATTTGACTCTTTAATGGCCTATCTTAAACTGAAACAAGACATAATATCACTTAACCATAGTGTATGAATAGGTGGAGTATTGTCTTTCCATTTAATCAAAACCGCACATCTTACTCTTAAAGAAGTAAAAGATAAAATTCAGTTTTGAGTTGGAGTCTGTTAAATATCATCTAGAAATGATCCGAATAGAGCAATTAAAAGGCAAGGTTCTAATTTGAACTTGGGTATCACCAATTAATGTTTGAACAATATCTTTCCAAAATTTTTCTAAACTAAAGTGAGTCCAGAACATGTGAACCAAAGAAGCTTCACTAATTTTACATTTGTCACATAGAGGATTTATATCTGAATAAAAATGAGACAATTTAAATTTAGACATAGGTGCTCTGTGGACCACTTTAAATTGCAACCAACAGTGCCATTCACAAAAGGAGGTGTTATTAATCAGATTACAAACAAGGGTCCCACACCTCATCTGAGAATAAAAGACTCAAATCCCCTTCCCAATCGGTGAATATATTGCTTGATGTATAAACATGGCTGATAAGGTCATTAAGATTGTAAACAAGGGACCAGATTCATTTCTCATTGAATAAAAGCAAGCAGGTAATAATATATCCTTATAATTCCATTTAGATCACACTGCATATCGTATGCAATTCAGGGTTTCATCAAAGCACTGGAGAAATAACTACAGAGAAGATTCAAATGATGGCAGAGAGGGAGACATTTCATGTGGAATCATTACAAAGACTAGTTGGGCTCAACAACCTTTTGCTTTGCTGGAAATGCCATAACATTCTGTATAATTCATGCTGCAGATTATATACTGTATAATTGTGTGAGTCAGTCTTCCCTCAATGTACTTTCATGTTTGGAATGATATGAATACTGGTTATATTTAAAGCTCATTTTCAGAAGAAAAATACTTTGTGCTGTTAAAACAATTTTTTTTGTTTTAACAGCACAAAATTAACCTTTCTTTTCACTCCATATGAATTTTACCCTCTGTCTTACAATTATCTGTGTTCTTCTCAAATCCTTCTTTCTGTTTCTCTGTAGTCACTTTAGTTCATGCATGCTCACTGCACCCCTCTTTCTCTCTACAATCATCTCTTCACTAGTCATTTACAGAGGTCAATTGGAGTCTTCCCTGCTGTGAGTGGGAAGGTCCCCATTGTGATTTCCCACATTAAAATCATGAATGGCAAAATGGAAAAGTAATGCTCAGCCCTTACACTTAACAACTCAGAGTGTAATCCACAAGGACAGAGCAAAACAAAATGTCCATTGGAATTGGCAGCTCATTTAGTACAACATCCTATTCCCTGACTGAGAGTTAAGGTGTCACTATTCTGGCCGCTCCGTCACAGAAAGAAAAGCTAGCTGCTCTTCACTCTTACCATTAGAACAGCTGCGTGAAACATTCAGGGATCTGATCCCATTGACCGACTCCCTGTGGGGCTCTATTGACCATGCTCAGAGCTTGACGTGCAATTTGAATGTTTTCCAACTGTCAGAAGCATATCTGACTGGAAGGCTCCCTGGGATACTTGCACAAAGAGCCATAAAATACCACATAGCCCCACTCCAGAGAAATTGCTCATGGCTAAGGTGTCTCTTTGGGCTTTAACCAAGTTTCAGAACATATTTTTGTTACTGAAAGTAGTGAATGATAGGTATAGATGGAGCAAATGCAAGCAGGTTTTTTTCCATTGAGGTTAGGAGATATTAAAACAAGAGGACATGGGTTAAGGGAGAAAGGGGGAAAGTTTAAAGGGAAAAGTGGGGGAACTTCATGCAGACACTGGTGGGAGTGTGGAATGAACTGCGAGCTGAATTGGTAAATGCAGACTAAAATTTGATATTTGAGAAAATATTGGACAGGTACGCGAATGGGTGGGGGGGGGGTATTGAAGGATATGGTCCAGGTGCAGGTCAGTGGTACTAGGCAGAATAATACCCCACTCTACATGTTAGGAGGGCTGAAGGGCATGTTTTTGTACTGTAGTGTGTTTCATCTTGTATTCATATGTGTGAGTTCTTAGATAACACCTGGAAGAAGGAAAAGGTTTTTTAAAGTTGTTGTAAACAGTACCATGAGCCATGCCATGAGGTTGTAAGCCTCCATTACAGATCTAACATACTGTAGTCCCCTGCTCTGTGTCAGACCCTGCTAGCAGCCAATCAAACGGGAGCTATAATCCTTGAGGCATTGCTAGTTGCATTGCAACCATGATCACTATCATTACATCTCCCTTTCTTAAAACAAAAGTAGCTCACTTGTAACTAACACGTTTTCTTTGTTTAACTCTGTAATTTTAATGTTAACACCAAGAATTTACATTTTCATTATTATCAACATTGTTAACATTTTTTAAACTTTTACCTACATTAAAACTTGAAGAGCGAATAAGATAGAACTACTTCATTCTATAACGGGAGTCTTTAAATTTGCTCAATGAGTCAATTAGGAGGATTCACGTGTCTTGATGATCTCCTGATTGATTGTCCTTGAATCTGAGTTGTTGCCTCAGATGATGTCTTCTCAGATGTGCATTCAGGTTGTTCAATAGTATCCGTCTTTCCATCTTCTATGGCTGGTACCATTTGAAGATCTCGATGATTTCTTCACAGAACAGCACCTTCATCTGTCTGAATGGTGTATGATCTTGGTTGGATTTCACCAAGGACAGTTCCCTTTTGAGTCCATAAGTTTGTTTTGCCTTTTAACTTTATTTGGTCACCAGTGTAGAGTTCTGGTAGGTTTTTTGTTCCTCTGTCAAAGTAATACTTTTGCTTTCCTTTCTGTTGTTCTTTGAATTTCCCCATTTTCTCCCTGTCTTTTGTTTTTAGGAGGTTCTCTAGAATGGGTAGGTTTGATCTTAGCCTACGTCCCATAAGGAGTTGTGCTGGTGTCATACCACATTTGAGCGGCATTTTGCAGTATACTAGCATGCTCTGCTGGTGGAAGTCCGTTCCACTATTTGTTGCCTTGTTCATCAGTCTTTTCACTGTCTGGACCACTGGACTGTGGAAAATGAGGACTTGATGTGGTGTGTACAAAGTCCCATTCTTTGGCAAACCGTCAGAACTTTAAGTTGCAAAACTGTGAAGACATTACTTGCCACGCCATGCCTGGACAATGTGACTTTTATATCTGTTATTACAGCACCTGCAGTGGTGATATTCAGTTTATACAACCCTAGATACAGGGAGTAATAGTCTATGACTACAAGATAGTCCTTCCCATGACATTCAAAAAGGCCAGTGTCTACCTTCTGGTAAGGTCTGTATGGTGCTGGGTGTGGCTTTAGTGGTTCTGCAGGATTGCTTGCTTGATATTTCCAGCATATTGTACAGTTTGACACTTCATTTGTTGCATCATTGTTGATTATTGGCTTGTACATCATCTCTCGTGCTCTTTTCTTACACTTTTCGATTCCTAAATGTCCTCCATGGATCCTTTTTACCATCTCTTTTCTCAGACTCTTTGGGATAAGGATTTTGCTTCCTTTCTAGATGATGTCTTCAACCACTGATAGTTCCACCCTGCAGTTCCAGTGCTCTGAAATGTCAGATGAGCAGTCCTGCTTCATGTTGGGTCATCCATCCAAGATGTTTTTTGTCAGTTGTCTCAGTGTTTCATCTTTGTTTGTCTCTGACTTTAAGAGCTCCATTTTTGCATCTGATATCGGCAATGCACTTGTGATCATGTCCATGAAGGCATTCATGTCTTCATCCATTTTGGTGTTTACAGGCTCTCTTGTGTCAACAGCTCTAGACAAAGTGTCTGCCGTGTGTATTAGCTTATCTGGAGTGTACACTACATTCAGTGTATAGTGTTGCAGCCCAATCATCATTTTTTTGTATTCTCAGTGGACATTCATTTAATGGCTTTTGGAACAATGCAGTCAAGGGCTTATGGTCAGTCTCTACACTGATTTCTTGTCCTGATACAAACTGATGAAATCTTTCACAGGAGTATGTGAGGCTGAGCAGCTCCTTTTCAACTTGAGCGTATCGCATCTCCGCATCTGTCATTGAGCGTGATGCATGTGCAATGGGTTGCCAGTCATCATATTTTTGCAGAAGAACTGCACTGAACCCACTATGTGATGCATTGAATAATATCTTGATGGTTCTCACTGGGTCATAAAACCTCTGAACTGGTTCCTCTGTGAGCAGCTTCTTTAGTTCGCTCCATGACTTTTCATGTTCATGATTGCACTCCCATTCAATGTTCTTTTCTGTTAGTCTTCTCAATTGAGCCATCTTTTCTGAGAGGTTGGATATGAATTTACTCATATAGTTGACCATTTCATTAAACCTCTGTACGTCCTTTTTGCATTGTGGCCTTGGCATGTTCCCAATGGCGGACACCTTTCTGGGATCTGGTCTGATACCCTCACTGCCAATAATATCTCTCACAAATGTTAGTTCTGTCACCCCGAGCTGCATTTCTCTGTATTCAGCTTCAGGTTTGTTTTCCTTGTTGCTTCCAGCACTTTCCTTAGTCTCTCATCATGCTCCATTCTCATGGTTCCCCAGACTATGATGTCATCCACTGAGGTCTTAACTCCATCCAGGTGCTCATAGACCATATGGATAGTTTTGTGATACATTTCAGGAGCTGAGCAAATTCTGAATGGTAAACGTAGGAATCTGTATCTGCCAAGTGGACTATTGAACATGCACAGTCTTGAACTTGCTTCATCCAATATTAACTGCCAAAATCCTGATGATGCATCTAACTTGCTGAAAAAATTTGCATTTGCAAACTGTGACATGATTTCTTCATGCATCGGAAGCTTAAAGTGTTCTCTCTTTATTGCTCTGTTTAGATCTCTTGGATCCATGCAAATTCTAAGCTTTCCATTCTTTTTGTCCACAACGACGAGTGAACTTACCCACTCCATTTGCTCATCTATCTTCTGAATCATGTTCAGGATTTCCATCCTGTCCAACTCTGCCGTTTGTTGCTTTTGAAGTGCAAATGGAACTTTTCTGCATGCATGTATTATCGGTGGTACGTTTATCCACTCTGATCATGTGTTCTCCTGGAAGGCAGCCTAGACCCAGAAATAGGTCATTGTACTCTTTCATAAGTTCATCATGGACTGTCTCCCTGCTCTCCACAACAAGGACTCTTTTTACCAGGTTCATTTTCTCACAGGCTGTTAAACCTACTATGGCCTGACATCCTTTGGTACCACGATGAATACTAGCATGTGCTCTTTGTCCTTGTGTTTCACTTTGACCATGCATTCTCCTTGCACTGGTATATCGGTACCTGAATATCCTTCACTCTTGTTCCATACATCTTTGGTCTGGGTCTAATTTTCTTAAAATCAGTCTCTGATATGACATTAATTTGTGCTCCAGTATGCAATTTAACTGAAATCTATATATCATTCACTTTTAATCTCAACATCCAGTCTCTGTTTTCTTTCTTGTTTTCAGTCACATCTACATAGAATCCTTCTATCTTCCTTTCATCTACCTTACTTTGTTGCATTTGTTTCCTATAGCAATAGCATAATGGTTGCTTTTGTTGCACCAAAAGCATATTTTACCATATGCTGGACACGTTTTTGGTAGGTGTACCGCAATGACAGCATGGCTTTCGATTGTCCCTTTCATTTTTGTTTGCTGGCCACGCCTTTCTTTCCACTTTGGTGCATTTTTTGTTAAATGGTTTATGTCTGTTCTTGCTCACTGCATCCACGTTGCGGCTAGTTTCACTGAACAGCTTTTTTGCCTGCATTTTTACAGTTTATGTAGCTCTACAGAGTGCTATGGCTTTTTCCAGGTTTAGATTTTGTTCTCTTAGAAGTCTTTCCCTTAGACTATTATCTGGAATGCCACACACAAGTTTGTCTTTTATCAGTGAGTCATTCAGTCCACCAAATTCATACATTTTGCTTCTGTTTCTCAATTCAGTCACATACTGATCAATACTTTCTTCCATTTTCTATACACGTGAAAAATCTGTGCATCTCAAATATCATGCTACGTTTAGGTATGCAATATGCCTCAAACTGTTCGGTTATTTTTTGCAGTTTCTTTTTGTCTCCTTCAGCAGCAAATATGAAGTTATTATACACCTCCAGGGCTTCATCACCCATGACATGTAATAAAACTGATGCTTTCACTTTATCACTTTTCTTGTCAGATCTGACTGCCACTAAATACAATCCAAAACGTTGTTTAAATCTCTTCCATTTTTCAACCACATTATCTGTCAGCTGAAGTTTAACTGGCGGGTGCAATCCTTCCATTTTTCACTTTGTTACTTTCTCTTCACTGATCAGTTGCTGACTTTATATTTTTCTTTTAAAGTATTTCCTTTTAATTTCCTTCATTCTACTTCCAACACCATGTTTCATCTTATATTTGCATGTGAGTTCTTAGACAACATGTGGATGAAGAAAAAAGTTCTTTAATTTAAAGTTGTTATAAAGAGCACCATGAGGCATGCCATGAGGCTGCAATCCTCCATTACAGATCTAACATACTGCAGTCTGCATCTCTGAGCCAGCCCCTGCTGGCAGCAAAGTATAATCAAATGGGAGCTATAATCCTTAAGGCATTGCTAGTTGCCTTTTAACCATAATTACTCTCATTACATAGTGTTGTATGGTTTTATGGTTCTAAAGGAATAAATGTATGTTGCAACATTGAGGGTGTCAGGTGGCAGGGATATTCCCTTTCATTCCTAATTGATACATACATTCTGCTTCTTCCATCATTCATGTCAATCAGTTTGTTTAATGATCCAATAGTAGCAAACAAAATTGTTATTTAAGACAAGGTTCAAACTGGGATCAAACAGATGCATCACAGCTAAAAGTCTTTGGCTTAATTTAATTCTTTGAGGGAGTTTGCTGGGTAAGGGCTCATACTTTCTCCTTGAAGTGAGTCAGACAAGCAAATGTAATTGTCTGGACTGGACTGTACTGCAAAGTGAAGGTCAGAGTCGCCCTTATTCTCAGAAGCTTACCTTAGAATCCTTGCCGGATGACTTTGCTGAGATCTGTCACATTTAATATTTTAAAACTGACAAAAAGATGGAAGCCAAAGTTCGAAGCCTTCCAACAAAGAGACCATATTCGCATTTAATAGGGGCATTTTGGCTCTGGTGTTTGGGACATTTTGGCATGTTCTAACCTTATTCATGTAAATTCCTGTAATCTCCTCCAGTCCTTTGAGATGTCTGTATTCTCGACTTTAGATTGTCCTGAATAAAATAACTCCACCGCTGATGGTTTTGTCTAAAAAATTTCTCCTCCAACCTCCTGCTTGTTACCTTTTTTTTTCTCTTTTAAAATCCACCTTAAAATCTACTTTTCTTTTCCCATGTTTTCAGTCATATATCCTGCTACCACAGTGGTTCTGTATCAATAGATCGGTATGATGATACATCATGGGATCTTAGTTGCTACTTTAAAGATGATAAATAAATGGAAGTTCAACCTTTAGCTGTTAAATATGATATGTTGATTAAAGTTAATAAATTCAGAACAATTCTTTCTTGTCTTTGTCCTTCACAAGCACATTTAAGACTTTAACGTTCTGGTAGAGTACTTGTAATATACCCACTGTTTTCAGGTTCGGATGGAGTACCCGCCAAGTTTGGAAAACCTGTACTGACCACCTGGCCAATATTCATGGATATCTTCAATGTCTCATTCCGAATGGCTGTGACACTCACCTGTTTCAAACAGCCTCAATCGGACCAGACCCCAAGAAGAGAGTGCCTAAATGACACTCCCATCCAGAGTGATGAAGTATTGTGAGAGGCTGGTGTTGAAACAGTTGTTCTCTGAGCAATTATATGGATCCATTCCAATTTACCTACCACAGCAACAGGTCTGTTGCCATCACACTGGCTCAACATAAAACCCGGAACACTTGGAGAGCAAAAATGCATACATCAGGATTTTCTTTATTGACCATAGTTTTGCATTCAACACCATCATCTCCACAAAACTGATCAGCAAACTCTAGGACCTTGGCCTCAATACCTTGGCCTGTGTTATTGGATCCAGAATTTCCTCACCTCCAGACCTCAATAAGACCTCCACAATCTCCATTACTCCACTCACTTTACACCCATGATTGTGTGGCTCAGTACGACAACATCGCCATCTACAGATTTGCTGATGATACTACGGTTGTATAAAGGGGATGAGTCACCGTACAGGAGGGAGACTGAAAACTTGGCTGAATGGTGCACCAACAACAACTTCTCTCTCAATGTCACCAAAACCAAAGAGCTGACTGTGGACTTCAGGAAGGGAAAACCAGAGATGTACGATTCAGTGATCATTGTGGGTTCTGAGGTGGAGAGGATGAGCAAATTTAAATTCCTGGGAGCCACTATCTCAGACGATCTTTTCTGGACCCAACACATGAAGTGGCATCGTGAAGAAAGCATGAAAGCACCTCTACTTCCTTAGGGGTTTGCGAAGGTTTGGTATGACATCAGAAACCCTGCACATTTCTACATTTGCTTAGTGGAAAATATGCTGACTGGCTGCATCACAGCCTGGTGTGGGGACCCTGATACCCCTGAGCAGAAAGCCCTTCAAAAGGTAGAGGAGGGCATCACAGGCAAAAATCCTCCCCACCGTTGAAAGCATTTACAGGGAATGCTGCTGTTGGAGAGCAGCAGTAATCATCGAGCATCCACACCACTCAGCATACACTCTGTTCTCGCTGCCACCATCAGGGAAGAGGTATAGGTGCCACAAGACTCTCACCATCAGGTTCAGGAACATCTGCTACCCCTCCACCATCAGACTCATCAACAAGAAACTCAATCAGAGACTCATTTAAGGACTGTTACTTCGTACATTATTTATTACTAAATATTTATTTAATTCCTGCATTGCACAGTCAATTTGTTTCCACTTATTTCTTTGCTTACATTTCTCTCTTTTGTTTATGTAATTTGTTTTCTTGAATACAGTGTTTAATTACCAATAAGTAGAAATTCTGCCTGGCCCTCATGAGAAAGAATCTTAGGGTTGTTTGTGATGTCATGTAAGTACTCCGACAATAAATCTGAACTTTGAATGTTGTTATTTATAGCCTGCCTGAATTACAGTCAAGCAACTTCCCATGAATGGAACCTGCGAGTCTGTTATCATTGATAAAACATGGAGGAGCCAGAGGATTCACTTTTTAGGTACATTAGGCAAGTTCACAATCAGATCCTTTCCGGTCTTCAGTGACTTGTTATCCTGTGCATTGCAGTCACATGTAATTACATCTCATTTCTATCCTCACGACTCTCTTGTTACTGGGTGTCTGGGGAATGTATCAGGTTCCCCCAGTCTATAATGATAAACACTAAATCTTGTCATTGAGGACAAATGGTTTGAATTTCTCCCAGGATCAGGATGGGATAGAAATTTGTGCTCCAGTGAAGGAGGCCTTGCTCCAATTTTTCTGCTTCCCTGCATGAATATGGGCAGTCAAGCAGAGGAAAACGCGATCCTCACACAGACATCACACCTGAAATTGAACCAGTACTCACCCAATGTCCACAAACATAATCGCTAACAGGAATCGGACAACCTTTGCAAGGGAAAGAGTGCAAAACTAGTCTTTCTGCTGGTTTGGAGAAAGTTTGTATGGGGTACTAAGTTCAGCTTTGGTTTCCATACTAAGGAAGGATATGTTTGCCTTGACATTAGTGTCATATGGGTTCACTGGGTTGATCATTATGACGAGGGAGCTCTGCTATGAGGAAATATTGCCTAAGGTTGACTAATATGGGAGATCAACAGACTCATCAACTGAGTCATAAAAAAGCAGAGAAGGAATCAAAGCACATGGGAGAAAATGGACTTGAGCCACAACACAATGATCATTCTGACTGGAAGAGAAGGCTTGAGGGGCTGTATGGTTTAGACCTGTTTCTTTTACCTTGATACTTCTGTTCTTTGGGGCACTGGATAACATCACCCATATGAAATGTCCTTCTCCTGGAGCTGAATTCATGACTGCTGCACCATGTCAATCAAATAGCTTGATGCAAGCTCACAATGGCACATATTACAAACAGTTGCCAGTTTAGTGAGCGACTTTTAAAAAGATGATATGACAGTCCCCAAGGAAAGGTGCTGGAGAATAGGATTACACTCAGCACGATCCTTTTATGGTCTAACTCATGGAACACTTTCAGTAGCATAAGGTCAAGTGTACGCACCGGACATTTGTCTGAGGAAATGCAAAGGAGATTAAGAGGAAGGAAGAGGAAGAAATGGTTAGGTCTCTGTAAACAATTGCACTTCTGGATTAATAATAAACTATTGACTTAGCTATGGTTTAAAGAACTGATTTACATTCAAGGCATGACTGCAGAGGCAACAACAAAACAATCCGGTCAATAACCCCCATCTCTCAGTTCTGTCAAGCTGTCAGCCAGGGCCATGGTCAGGGCTCAGTACAGGTCCCATTCCCAATGGGAAGGAAAAACGAAGGGACCACAACGTGCTGATTTTTCAAATTCTGCCACAGGGCCGAAAAGATGCTGGTGTCAGCTTCCGGTCGGGCATATAAACCCGGCGATGTTGCAGTTGTCAACAGAAATATAAAGGTATTGCTGTAAATCATGATACAGAGACACATAAAATTCCCAGAAATAGAAAGGTTTCTTCAAGAGGAGTATTATCTTTTTCTAGAAAAGCATAGCAGTTCTATTTAATTGCTTGTCACGTACCGAATGGAATAATGTGAACTGGTTCAGGATATAGATTTTGTCCAATTTACATTATGAAATGCAAGATTTTGTGATTACATTATGTAAATGCAATGATGTCACTCGCACGTGGTACTGCAAGAAAGTGTGCAGTAATTCAGGCTAATTTCTGCTGCTGAGGTCTCTGACTGCACCCTGTCATCGTGGTGGACATTGTTCCCTCCCCTCCTGCATGTTGTCAGAGAGTTTCACTGCATAGAGACAGGCTCTTTGGCCCAACTTGTCCATGATGACCAAAATGTCCACCCAAGTTAGTCCTATTAGATTTCCCTGAACAACTACTTCAACCTGTGAGCGTTGGAGGGTTTTTTTTAAAGATACAAATAGAAGATATGCATTTGTATAACAATTCTTCGGGTGTCCCAAAGAACCTGACCAAACTATTTTTTGATGAGGAGATGCTGTGATAATTATGATAATTTTAAAAATCATCAAAGTTTAAAAAGTTCAGATAAAAAGGAATAGTTTTCAAGCATTTCTTTTTTTTTGCCAGATGTGCTGTAGCAGAATTGAGCCTTGGGTATGTTTAAGAATTGAATGAGAACTTTTCTGCAACAAATAGATCCATGCCATTCCAAGTCATGCTTTCAGTCATAGAGTCACAGAGCTGGTGCAGCATAGAAACAGGCCCTTCAGACCATCAAGCCCATACTGATGCCTTTGCCCTATCTTTTCCCTTGGAATGCAACCGTCTAATTGTTATGCCAGATGAAAGTCTAAAACATTCCCAATCGCACAGAAAAAAAAATGTTCTAGAAACACTCAGCATATCAGGTAACTTCTGTGGAAAGAGAAACAGAATTAAGGTTTATTTGAAGATTCTTCACAAGAATTGCCAAAGATTAAAAGCTATTCGATGAGAGTTTCCAACTATTATAAATATCGCTGCCTTCATAACATCGTGCCATATTTCTGTGTTCAACCAGAGTCCAGACTACCTTTCCAAACAAAAAAGAGTAACCTGAAGTGGACATTCTCCCTGATATTTCTCAGCTCCTTTTCACTGTGATGCTGAGAACCAATGTTGCTCATGCAGAGCAACATCTTCTGAGCAATGCTAACTAGATATTGGTTCTCCTAGTGGTGCACTGATCACTATCTCACCCTTAAGCCATCAGCAACATTTCTGAAACCTATGACAATGTATTCTCAAGTCTAACACATCAAGTTAGCATTTGGGCAGTGAGATGGTCATCAGGTTACCCATTTCTTGGGGATTATGGTTGTGATGGAACTAATGGCGGACAGATTGGGATTGTTGCATTCCCAAATCGTTACAGACAGCCTCAAGGCCCACCCACAAGGAAGTTTTTGCTATTTTTTGACATGTTTTCATTTTATTCTCAAAATCAAAATTAAGTCTAACTCCAGGTATATTTAGGCATGTGCGGAAGTAACAGCATGGGAACAAAATGTATGAGAAATGTTAAAAAGATGCTGAAAATTAAAGGAAAACTCCAAAATGAGAAGATGAGCAGTCTTCCACAACACTTGGAACAACTCCAGAAGTACTTCTGATCATTGGAGATCACGGCAAAGACTGAGAGAAGAGGCTGTAATGAAATGCTGGATGATTAGAATGAGACCCAATCAGACCCTGAGGATCAGCTTCTGTCTGTGTTCATTGAAGCCTTCCACATTCAATATCAAATTCTACAACTTCTGATAACTGTTGTTCTCAGTCTGCTTTGGAGCTGGCCAGTCCTTCTCCACACCCTCTTGGCCAAGACACCTCTTGATTTTATGTTTTGAACTTCCTCTCTTATTCTTCTAAACTCAGGAGATAAAAGCCTATCCTGTCTAACCTTTCCTCAATAAGACTATCCACTCACTCCAAATGTTTGCCTCAGAAATATGCTTTGAACTGCTTCTTTACTACTTTTTAAATAATGATGTTTCCAGCGTTTGCAATTTTTAGATTTTTCAGCCAAGCATTAACCACTGGTTTAATGCCTGACGCATGTATGACATAACTGAGCTGGTTACAGATCTGGTGACACCAGTGCCCTGTGTAACTCCTCTCTTTTGTGTTCAGTTCCCTGGGCAATAAACAAGAACAATCTCTGAGCTTTCCTAATTACTCGCTGTGGCTACACACCAGATTTTTTGTGAATAAAGTGCCACATTGCCTAGATTCTTTCTGTAATATTTTCACCTCTTTTATTTTGTTTTATTTGCCAAAATTGAGAACTTCACATTTCCCTTCATTATGCTCCATTTGCCGTTTTGGGTGCAAATTTAATCTGTCAACCTTTGTAACCAACCTCCTTATGTCCTCTTCACAACTTACTTTCCTACCCATCTTTGTGACATTAAAAAATGTAGCCACTTTGCCTTCATCCAACCCATTTTCATAAAAGGTAAAATGTTGAGGATCCCAGTGGCACCTCATTACAGGGCCTCCTTACAGAAATAGCAAAACTATAGGAGGCTGCTTGGGAACTGATGTCCCATTTCAGCTGAAGCTTCACCAAAGCAAGCTGTGTGAACCCCTTTCAGTGGATGAAGGTATGAAAACACTAGAAGTATGATGTAGAATCTCTCGGGCTGTGGCCTGTCCTTCCAAGAACCTCACTGTGAGTATTGTCTTGCTGCCCCAGGATACGAATGGAGATGTGGCGGTGATGGAAAGAGTGGGATTAAGGAGAGATAAAGGAAGTGGTGTAATTCCCGCGATTGTTCCACAAAACAAAAGGAAAAGGATACCAGTGTGGAAGAAGCACCATGACAATGAGTGAATGACCGTCACCTTTAAGTGAGTGTCTACCTCACTGAGTCCTCACACAGAAATGTGCATGTCATTAAGATTCATGCTCAGAAACTTTCATGCGTGCAGGACCAATTCTGGTCATTTTCCTAGTTAATGAAGGTCTCATTTAGTGCTTTTTGAAATCCCACCGTGTCCCCTTCCCACCCCCATCCCTGCCTTGCACCATCTCTTATCTGAAATGGTTCTGATGAGCTAAATGAGTAAAGTTTAGTGTAACAGATGCCCACCCATAGTTCATCTGGGGTTCATCCAATCTACACCAGGACATTAGATGGACTTGAGTGGATAATCCACATTACCAGGCTCATGCTTAATGAATGCAACACACGTTTATAGTGTTCAGATTGAGAGTGGGTGGATTCTGCATTCATTGGCCTGTTGCTTTCTTCTTATCAAAGTCACTAGCAGGTGTGCGAGTACCCAGTGAACTATTCTGAAGCACATGTTGCTTTATATTTGTGAAGATGATTTCATATTTGTAATCAGGTTCCTTCAAATTGGTTGAGGGATTGCTTTAGACCGGTTGGACACTGAGGTTGAACAATTTCACGTTACACTGACCCATTTATGCTGAACAATTAATACATTAGTATTCAGAAGACAGGGACTGGGTCATTAGTTTACTGATTAAATGCAAAACGCTTGCAAGAAATGCAAACTTAAAAGAAAATGATCCTCTTGTGCAGTTAATAGAGTAGATTTCCATAGAAATTATTGGAATGCGGATGCAGGGACCTATTTAAGTCTGTACATTATAAGAGCTTTTATATGATAAAAATAGGGGCCAATAGCAAACAGGCCACTCTCCTGCTTCTGCTAGCAAGTAGAAATATATGCCTAGAAATTAGATTTCACTCTTCTTTAATCCATTAAACATGCACTGAATAAATTGCTAATATTCAATGCAAACCCAGGCAAAAAGTGTAAAAAATAAGGCAAAGATAGTTTAGAAACAGGACTGCCATGGTTTTCAACCAGAATTGTACTGAAAATGTGATCTGTGTGGTTCCCAATGGGATAAGGCTCACTTGAACGCAGATTGCAACCATTTGCCACATACTGTCTGAAAAGTGCAGCAGTGCTTAAAGGCACCGTCTCATTGGAAGCCAGACACCAGCAACACATATTGTGAAGGGGAGAGAGGGTGCAGCATAGGCAGAGAGAGCCTGGGGATTTAGTAAAGGCAACTTGTCAATCACTTCAGAAGGGAGTGATTTGAAGGTGATCTGAGGGGCAATTTTTTTCATACAGAGGGTGGTAAGTATGTGGAACAAACTGCTAGAAGAAGTGGTGGTGTGTACAACATTTAAAAAAAAACATTGGAACAGGGTACACTTCCCATAAAGATTTGAGATGGCCAAATTCAGGTAAATAGCACTAACTCTCCCGGGCAGCTTGGCTGGCATGGACAAGTTGGGTTGAAGGGCCTGTTTCCGTGTTGCCTAACTCTAGGATTCTATGACTCTATCCCTGGTAATCTCTTTCCGAGATGGAGCTTTGGGAACTGAGTATCAAGTGTGTCCAAAGGGATCGACTGATACTTCAGTGCTGGAGATGATGGGGAAGGACAGATTATTGATTTTATTATCCTTAAAATTAATCTGGAGGATTTTGTGAAGATGGTCTCAGATGGTAGTATTTTTCCAGTCCCACATGATCCTACTGTAAGCAGTCCAGGTCCTGAATAAGTGGAGCAAGGAGCCACTTCCCCACAAATGGCCTACCCATTTGTTCCCTTCAACCACCCTTTGACCCATCTGTCAAAGTGCTTTCTGTTCTGTCATTAGCCTCATGAACCTGCTCAGAATCCACTAAACCAGAATAGAAGCTGAAAAAGATGAATAATGTAGAAGCATTGGACTCTTATCTTTTTACATATGGTCCTATGGATGGTGTGTTGAAAGGGAAATGTTCAGTGGATTCAGAGTATAGTGGGTCTGGACACAGGCTGGAAGAAGAAATGATATTTATTGAAATGCAGGTAAAGGAATCGCAACAGGGAAACACACATTCTCAATCACTCATAACAGTGCAACCAGGCATATCAGACTTAACACTACCAATACCAGTAACTACTTACACCCTTACAAGCACAGGGAAATAACCCAGTCACATCAGACTTACTATTACCGATACTAGCAACTGTTTATGCAGACTTATCAAAGCCAAGGACTGCAATACGCTACCCATTGTTCCTTGTCTAATGTGGTCATGGTTAAGATGCTATCTACAACTACAAATGTATACAGCAGCCCCGATCCCAATGTAGGGCACACCTTATCAGCGATTCCTCCAGTGTTGCCCACTGCAGGATTTGTCTCAGCAAAAGAGGGCAAGCTACTGCATGTCGAGGGCTATATAGTACAGTAAGATGGAGGGTCTCGCCCAGGTAATCACAAGGTGATTAAAGGGACCAATGGTCAGGTGTGCACTCTGCCCATCCAACCTTGAATGGCAGGTGATGCGACTTCTGACTAGGTTCCAGACAGAGAGGTCACATGACCCTCCACAATCCACATTCCCACCAGGTTCCAGATGGAGAAGCCACATGAGCTTCCATAATCAAGACTACATTCCACCCCTGAGAAGTCACACCACTCCCCAATCATTAAAAAAAATTATTACAGCAAAAAATTAATACATTGTTGCAAAAGGTTAATAATTGTTACAATGCAAATGCCTTGTGAATAAATGGATAGACACAACAGAAGGGTGAAGGTGTGAATTCAGAAAATGACAACAGCCTACCAACTCCCCATGGAGTGTTGTTCTGGGGAAACTGGTCCCCTAACTGTTTGTTTTTGTCAGTCATTGAGTCTCTCATGTCTCACGTCTTTCCCGGTATGTGTGTGCGGTGCATCACACTGACAACAACGGCACCAGTCTGCAAGCAGGAAGTGCAATATCATCCGGCTTTCCCTTAATCTGAACTACCACAGCCCTTTCTTTGGCCAGCATTTCCACCACAATGGCCATTCATCCGGGCACTCCCCCATCATTTGAAGGCACACATCCCAGATACCCGCCACCATGCTGTATCATGGGAAGCCAGGGGTCGGTCTGGAAGGTGCATATCCAGGGTGTAGTGGTATTCTCGTAGGAGCACACCTGTTACTGGGCTGTGGACTGTTAGACTGTCGTGCCAGGATGCCGCTTCCCATGGGGGTCCACCTGGACCAGTGTTGATTGCACTAAGTGTATGACATCACCAAGATGTGCTCCCTTTGTAGACTTACTGGGAGTTTCTGGGCTGTTTGTCTGCTAAATTTATGGAGAGGAAAAAGAAACCAGTTCCCGAAGAACCCACCCCAGCAAGGATTATTTGAAGTGAGCGGAGTAGAAGAACAGATCTCATGACCATAACATTTTGATGAAAGAGTTCATGCAAGCAGCTCCCGTAGTTGTCGTCGAGCAGGGTCGGTGTAGGTAGAAGACCCTCAGCTGCATGTTCCGGAGTGGTGATACAGTTGGCCACAGTCTGGTGTGGTGGTGCTGCATGCATGTTCATGCTGTAGGATCCTAAAGTGCCAATCAGCGTAGACTAAAGAGGAACAGCTTGAAGGATAGTCTTCTTCTGTCAGTTGAGGGTATGGGTGGTGTCTGGGAGGACTCATTCATGTCTAGTGAGTTGGCTAGTGTGGTAACATGAAAGGCTTGATTCACCCAGATTCGTGACCCATCACGTGTTGTCCGGACCCAGCACATGATCTCCCCTTTTATCGGCAGACCCTATGGCCTGCTGCACCCATACTCTACTGGAGTCTTGCATGTCAACTTTGACAGTTTTGGGATTATCGGAGGATGCCAGGTAGCCTAAGAATGGGGAACACCCCCTGGCCAGTGGGGTGTGAATTTAACTACTCTACTGCCTGCTAAAGCACACTGAACCATCCCTGCAATACATGTTCTGGCATCAGTGTGTGAGTTTTCTCTTTAAGTCGACCATTCATGTGCTCTATTAAGCCAGCTGCCTTGCAGCAGCCACGAGATACCAGACCCACTGTTCAATTCTGTAATTTGGTCTGCATGAAGTGAGTCCCCTGGTCGGACGCGTACATCCCACTGTACTTCATAAATGAAGAGATGTATTGTAGTCCTTTAATGGTTCTGTCCTGGTGGGCCTTCTGGCAGCGCACTGCCACCAGGACCCCCAAGTATGTGTCGACCATTATGAAGACGTACTGCTTTTCATTTTGGCATGGGTGCAGCTCAACATAGCCGACCTGCCATACCTGGCCTACTCCTGTGTTGTAGCAAATGTGACCCAGTGGACCCGTCGGCCAGCCCCATGGTTTGACCTGCTGGCAGGTGAGGCAGTTGTCCACTGCAGTTCTAGCTTTGATATCCATGAGTGCGGTGGGATCCCAGATGCCCGTTCTTCCACTGTGCTCATATTGCCAGGGCACTGAGGTCAGTGTGATTGGGGTGCAGGGTGCCTGAGCAGATTTGTGCTGTGTGGTCCAAGGCAACATCATGTGCAGCCTTTGCTGTGTCTCTGTAGGTGTGCGCATCCACATGGTGGACCATGCGCAGCCTGCTGCCAGATAAACCATCAATGCTGCTGGCCCCAGAGTGGGCGACTGTGAATTTTCCAGCCCATGTCATGCCACCCGGCCATCTGTCCAACCATGCCATTGGCTACAGCCAAGGAGTCAGTGTACATTCAGATAGGGCCTGTGGTTTCTCTGAGGGTGAATGCCATCGAGGCCAGCACACCTAGCTGTCTGGATCTCCATCCCACTCTTGTGTTAGTGTTTTACCCATGGCTGCCTTCCAAAGGTTCTTGCCGCTCTTCCACCAGCTGGAGCCGTCTATGAACCAGGCCTGTTTCTGCTGGTCCAGATCAAAGGTGTCGCAAGGATGGACCTTGGCTACGGCAGAGGAGCACACTGCAGGGAGCGGGACAGCCTGCGATGTGTCACTTCCACTTTACTATGGAGGACCGCTGTGCACAGGATGGCATTGGCAGACTTGACCCATCACATGATGGGGTGGTGGGGTTGGAGTGTGACGGTCTCGCCAGCTGGTTGGTACTCGGTGACGAGAAGCATTAGGTAGCAAGCCAGCTACTGGCGTTCAAATGGGCTGTTGTGGGAGGTGGCCTCAGGGAGGATTTTGGTCCAGAAGTTGACTGGGACTCTGTGATCTTTCACCTTTTGCCAGAGGTTCCACTCAGCCATTGCAGTGGTGGCAGAATTCTGTAGCTTGACTGGCAGGGAGCTAGTAGCAGCCTGCTCAATGGCCTGTTTTGGCGTGTCGAGAGCCATTTGCTGCTCGGGACTCCATTGAAAGGCAGCTTTTTTCATGAACACCCAGTATAAAGGGTGGAGTACTATTGTAAACTGGGGAATGTATTGTCACCAGTAGCCAAGAAAGGCTAATGAAGCTCTAGGTTTGCACTTTATTGGTGGGCACCAACATGTTAAGAATTTTAATTTTAGTGCTGGCTAAGATCTCTTTCTGGCCCGAATGCCACTGTATTCCTAAAAACAGGACTTTTCGATGGGGGGTCTGCAATTTCTTGGGTTTAATGACCCAGCCATGCACACGGAGTGCAGTAATTGAAGTGTCCAGGGCCTGTGCCACAGCATCCTCTGAGGGGCCTTGCAGGAGGATATCATCAATATAATGTGTTTTATTGATGCCTGGGGCAAGGTTGATATTTTAAAAATCCCATATAATTAGACCATGGCAACGTATGGGGCTGTGGAGATAGCCCTGTGGCAAGCGACATAAGGTATATTGGCTGCCCTCTCAAGGAAAAGCAAATTGGCCCTGTGACTCCGAACTGATGGGAATTGAAAAGGAACCATTAGCAAGGCCGATTACAGCATACCAGTGTTTGGTATCTCTCCCCCCCAGTGACTTCAAGTAAGGTGACCACATTGGGAATGACGATAGTGATGGGTGGGGTGCACCAATGGTCATCTGCTACATGCCATTTTTCTTGCGCCCAGGCCAGATTGGGCTATTAAAGGGGGAACTAGTGGGTCGGATGACATTCTCTTGTAGCCAGGTGTCAATGGCCTTGGAGATCTTTAATGCCCACTGGCACCCGGTAATCTACTTTGGAAGGGGTGGGAGTGGGAGGGAGGGAATGATGATTGGTGCCCCATTTAGTGGCTCCAACTACAATAGTTACCCAGGTGACCCCAAAGGCGAAACTCCCTTTGTTGGTGCACAGCGACTGTACCTTGAGGACATTCATGCCAAGAATGGATTCGGGGGAGGCTGCAACCAGAATGGACATAAGTTGGGCAGATTTGTAACCTATGGAGAAGCAGAGGGTAACTTCTTTGGCAGAGATAATGGACCCTCTGAACCCCTTTGTGGAGACTTTTGGTCCTGTTCAACCCCTGGGATTATGAGGGATAATGGTGAGCTTGGCACTGACATCCAGTGCTGGGTATTCCCCTTTTCCAAATATATGGCCACTGGGATATATGATTTCGGGTGACCTGGGTGGGCCAGGACTGCTGAATAGATCTGCCTGGGGCCCTGGCCACCAATAGGAGAGAGGTGGAGGAGTATCAAGCTTTACGTGATGCTTCCTACTGCCCAATGTGAACTATTTCCTCTTGCAGCAGGGATCAAAGCTCTGCACTGAGGGAGTTGGGGCCAGCTCAGGAGGGAGAAGAGCAGAAATGAGGGTGGTCTGAGTTGGAGTGGATGGTGAATTGGAAGTTACACTCTTATGAGAGTTACCCCCACAGTTATCTTTCCAAGGAGTATATATGATGGACATGGGAATTCTATGAATGAGGGCACGATCCATGTATATGTCTCTGCAAGTCACCAGCAAGTTAGCATCGCCATGTTTTGTCTTAGCCCTGCAAACTTGAGCGGGTGTTCCCCACTCCACGTACTCTAGTCACTCCAGAAGGGTAATGGCTTCCTGGATGTATTCCTAGTCACCGTTATCATGAGGGGCAAAACCACCCCTCTAAGGTGGGGGCACACAGTGGTGACTATGTAGCCCACTAGGCAGCAATCACCCTGTGTTCTTGGGGAAGTGACACATGTGTGTGCCCCTGTGGATGCCCGTGATTAGGGCCCACTCCCTAATGACCCTTCACCCTTCACTGACAGTGTGCCACTGAGGCCAGATATTTAGGTTTCATCCTAGAAGGGTATGGAACCTGGCCCACACTCCAGTCACCATCAGATACCTTAGGGTTGTGCCATCACCGACCCCTTCTGGCAGCACATGCAGTGTGTTGTTAATCATCTGTTGATGAGATAGATTGCCTAAGGCACTTGCTTCCAAATGAGAGAGGAAAATATTGAGGCTCCTCTCATTCCATATCCATGGCAGCCATGCTGCTAGGTGTTCGCCTCGCCACTCTTGGTATTGGTCCTTGGCAGAGTAGTGTTGGATTTCTACTATGCTTTCACAGAAACCACATGCATGTCACCTGAGGTCTCTCATTTTTGGCTATTTCCTTGTTTTGGAGGGTCAGTGGCGTGCACTCATGGTGGGTCTGGGATTGTGTGGACACTGGTCAGGCTTGCTATGGTTTGGCCACACAAGGAGGTGGGCATGTCCAATAGGACTCAGCTTCCTCATAATAATTTCTGTCCATCCACACAGCCCATCCTCCAACCACATGTCAACCTGTTGCCCCTGCCAGACAATGTCTCGAACCTTAACTGGGTCAACCTGCCAGCCAGACCAACAAGTTGCTTTCAGCTGCTCCATTATAATTAGTTGCCATTGTACTCTTGATTTCTAAGTTGGTGGGTCAAACTTGGGCAATCTGTGCTGCTTCCCTCCAGAAACAACAGCAATTCTGAAGGGATTCTATTTTCCTATCTGTCTGGGCACCCTGTTGACCTAACTCTGCTGTAATTCCCCAGTGGTGACTTCTCAAAGAGGGATGCCACATGATGCCCAATTTCCCTCCTCTCCTCCCCACGAGTCCAATCTGTCAGCTCAGTCTAACAGTATTCGGTGGTCCACCAGTAAACTCATTAACCTCTAAACCCCGCACTATCATCTGTCCACTCAAAAATTCTACTCTCATGCCCCAAGGTTCCCTCACTAGCTGTGGAGCCTTTCCTGCCGGTCTTGTTCACAAAGAAGTATCCTATAACACATATACATGAAAGGAGACTCACACTCATAATGTTTAGATGTTTAGTATCACTTCAAACAATGTGACCGTGTGTGTGTCCAGCTGAGACACCTTGAATCCTGCTCACAGCACCAATTGTTGTATTGGAAGGGAAAAGTTCAGTAGTTTCAAACAATAACAGGCCTGGACACAGCCTGAATGCAGAAATAATCTTTATTGAAACACACGCAAGGGTATTGCAACAGGGAAAACACACCCAAGTATTCTCAATCACACAAGCACAGTACAAACCAGTCACATCGGAGTTCATACTACCAATACTAGCAACTGTTTATAGAGACATCACAACCAAGGACTACAATACACCTTGTTTAATGTAGGCATGGCTCAGATGTTATCTACAAATACAACAGCCCCAACCCCTATGTAGTGCACACCTTACCATTGACTCCTGCAGTGTTGTCCACAGCAGCATCCATCTCAGAGCCAAAGAGCAAAAGAAGCCAAGCTGCTGCACGTGGTGGACTTTAAGACAGTGACCTGCCTTAACGACTATCGACCAGTAGCACTTGCATTAACAGTGATGAAGTGTTTTGAAAGGCTGGTGATGAAGCAGACCAGCTCCTCTCTGAGTGGTGACATGAATCCATTCCAGTTTGCCCATCGCGGCAACAGGTCTATGGCAGATGCCATCTTGCTGGCTCTACACAAATCTCTGGAACATCTGGACAGCAAAGGTGCATATATCAGGATGCTTCTTATCAACTACAGTTTGGTATTTAACACCATCATCCCCTCAAAGCTCCATAACCTGGGAGTTAACACCCCACTGTGTAATTAGACCATGGATTTCCTCACCTCCAGACCCCAATCAGTGAAAATCGTGAAGAACTTCTCCACAATCTCTATCACTACCAGAACACCACAGGGCCGTGTTCTTAACCCCCTGCTCTACTATACACCTACGACTGTGTAGCTTGGTATGAAAATAACACCATCTACAAATTTGCCAACGATACCACAGTAGTGGGTTGTATAAAGGAAGGGGATGAGTCAGCGTACAGGATGGAGACAGAAAACTTGGCTGAATGGTGCACCAACAACAATTCTGCACTCAATGTCACCAAAACTAAGGAGCTGATTGTTGACTTCAGGAAAGGAAAGCCAGAGGTGTATGATCCTTTGATCATTGGGGGATCAGAGGTAGAGAGGGTGAGCACATTTAGGTTCTTGGGAGTCACTATCTTGGATCATCTTGAAGAAACCACATCAGCGCCTCTACTTCCTCAGGAGTTTGAAGTGTTTTATATGACATTGGAAACCCTGGCAAATTTCTATTGAGGTGTGGTGAAAAGTTTGCTGACCAGCTGCTTCATGCTCTGGCATGGAAACACTAATACCCCTGAGCGTAAAGCCCTCCAAAAGGTAGTGGACACAGCCCAGGACATCACAGGCAAAACTCTCCCTGCTATTGAGTGCATCTACAGGGAACGCTTCAGTCAGAAGGCAGCAGCAATCATCAAAGACCCAAAGACGTTCTCTTCTCGCAGGTGCCATCAGCAGAGAGGTATAGGTGCCACAAGACTTACACCACAAGGTTCAGAAGCAACTGCTACCCCTCTACCATCAGAATCCACAATGACAAACTGAATCAAGGACTAATTTAAGAATTTTTACTGTGCACCTTGTTGATTTTCTTTGCTCTGCCATTACTGCACAGTCAGTTTGTTTACATTCATTATCTGTTTAAGTTCTTTTGATTGTTTATATGTTCACACTGTGTGGTTTATTTTTTGCACTACCAATTAGTGGTAATTCTGCCATGCCCACAGGAAAAATGAATCTCAAGGTTGTATGTGATGTCATGTGTGTACCCTGACAATAAATCTGAAATCTGAATCTGAAAGTACAATGAGCTGAAGGGACTGGCCCAGGTAATCACTATGTGATTAAAGGGGTCACTGGGCAGGTTTGCACTAATGGGTGGGCAGAGTCCAGCCTTGATTGGCAAGTGATGCAAATTCTGACAGGGAGGTCACATGACCCTCCTCAATTCACATTCCCACCAGGTTCCAGGCGGAGAGTTGATATGACCCTCCACAATCCACAATACAAATGGTATTTTAAAGACCATTTCCAGCAAGAAAAACTATATTCATGTGTTAGCATTTTATTGCAAATTCCAAAATGACTGATGTTGTTTCGAATTTATTTTGAATATTTAAATTCTCAGTTTATTGGAGAACTGAAAGAAATATTTTGACTAATTTTTATTAATAGCTTTTGCTGACTGATCATTTTTGATGAGAGTGACTTGAAATTTCATTTCTTATACTTTGTTGTTCAAATCACTTTCTATAAGGTTCTGTTGCAAATAGATAGATGTCATTAAATTCCTATATTAGTTGGTATGGAGCACAAGCAAGTCCTTCTATGAGGTTTGAGGCTGAACATCTCTGGGGAGTAAGATATTCATTGGAATAGTGCACTTCTACTTTGAAATCTTGTTTCAGTACCAGCCCACATTAATGAAGTTTGATGTGTCAGAATTTTAAGTGTAAATTGTTTGGCACACTCACTGAGAAGCCTTGAGAATATTGAACTACCAAAGAGCCATGAGGGTTGTATTCTTTGAAGCCAGAATTAAGAAGCCTAGAATTTTTACAGTGGAGTTTTAACTCTCAGATAATCTGTGCAGCATCTCATAGATTGATAGGACAGTATAGAGAAGTCACAAGATTAGTCAATGCATTAAGCGATGGCAAACTTTTCCTTTGAAAGTTATGGAATTAATACATCCTGAAAAGACGGAAAATGGAAAATGCTGGAAGTAATCAGCAGGTCTTGCCGAATGCATAGAGAGATTAATTGAGGTAATATTTCAAGTTAAGGCCTTTCATCAGAATTCAGAAAAGTTAATGGTAAAATTAGTTTGAAGATGCAGAACAATGAGGAAGAGGAATAGAGAACAAAGGGGAATGTCTTGATGGAGTGGAAAGCAGGAGAGAATAAATGGCAAAGTGGGTGGATAATGCATGGTGGATGGAGATGATAAAACAGACAGAGCAAATCCAAAGGCCAAAGTGAGGGAGGTGTAAATGCAAAAAAAAAAATCTGAAATTAGAATAAGAAGGTAGAAAGAATGTTGGAAAACAAATAAAAAGGCAGGAAAAGCAGATTATCTCAAATTATTGAACTTGCAGTTGTCCAGAGAACTTTCAACTGCCTATTGGAAAATTATACCTGACCCAGCAGCTGTCAAGACACAAAAATGCTAGAGGACCTCCGCAGGACTTGTGGCGACCATAGGCGGGTCCTACCTTGCTGAAGGGCTCAGGCCCAAAACATTGGTGATATATCTTGATTTTCTACGGATGCTGCGAGACCCGCTGAGTTCCTCCAGCATTTTTCCGTTTTTACTACAATCACAGAATCTGCGGACTTCCATGCTTCACTCCAGCAGCAGTTAATGCAGGCGCTAACCATAGCGATCAAATCAAACAAAAAAATCACCGGATTATTATTTACATTTAAATATGCAAGACTGGACTCTTCTCAGGGCTTGGAGAATGATTTCCTCAATCTTAGCATGTCTTTTTGGTTTAAAGAAACACCTCAATTTGGAATAATATTTATCTATATGTCTTATTCTGCAAAACAGGAAAGGATCTGCATGGTTTCCCTTTATCCAAACAAATTCCAAACCTATTGCAAGGAGGTTAGAATGTTTTGCTACTCAAGACAATGCTGTAGGCAGATGTGAACCAAAGCATCCTCTGTGCTTGTGAACTGGTTTACACCCCAGGAGAGATTGTGCTTTCTATGAATATGTCTGATGAAGACACAATTTGTCAGGACCACTAATGGAGAGATTACCATTTAAGAGGGACACTGATTAAACAGTTAGAGGAGTTATAACCCCTGATATAAAGTGTTTTCTGTCATACCTCGGCATGACTTATTGGCCCAGCATCTTGTTCATTGCCAAGATGAATACTTTGCTCCATCAGTCATTTTTTTGGCTTCAGGGGCAGAAATTCCTGATGACATGGAACTTTCAACCATCAGCCGAATCTTTATTTGTTTTAATAATCAGGGCTGCTTCACTGAGGTGGGTCAGACTGGAGCCTCACAGATCATTCTGACTTCAAGTTCAGGTTGTATGGCTTCCGGGAGACAGAATGTGGAGGTTGTGGGATTGGCTACGAATTAATGATTCCTTCTATGAAGTTCATGTCTACTACATTAGTGGAGCCTTGTGTTGGCCAGCCCAAAAAAAAATCCATCTTGGTTATTGAGCATTTTTTTAGAGATATTCCAGTGGTCAGAATCAGCTGTCAGCTCCAACCAGTGAAGAGTGTGATGTTGCTCTCAAGGGTTGGTGCATGTTGTAATTTGAACAACAGCAGTTCTGCCGCACTTTGTACTTTAGATGGGCCAAACAGATTATGTTCAACTTTTACCCTTGCATCATGCCATTCCATTCTTTACAAAACAAAGCCCCACAGAGATATTCCCAGGTTAAAGTCTTTGGTGTTAAGAAATCCAAGTGGGATTTTGAGGGCAGCTGGTCATCAATGCAGAAAGATCCAGCTCAGATCCAGAAAACAGTAATAGATCCAGGAACTGTCAGACCAGAAATGGTAAGGTTTTCAGGCATGGATTACATTGGATTTGGTTGAAATAGCATTTAGTGATGTCCGAATTATCCACACATAGATGCAATTAGACAGAGTACTTGTTTCCAAGTGATAGATCCCACTGCCAAGTCACATGAGACCAGAGCCAGGATTGGTTGTGATGTCCACCATGGTTCAATAACCTTCCCCAACATTTACTGTTTGTGGTCTCATGTGAAACTTCCTGAGATGCTGCTTGAAGGGGGTTAACATTCATGGCAAAGTGACCCAATGGGAATTAGAAACGTTGGAGGAAGTAAAAAAAGGGGAAGTGAGTTCACTCCGGAAGGAGGTCTCAGAAAGTAATTTCAAGCTGGGGTTAAGTGTTCAGACCTCCTTAGTGTAAAATGCTGCACTTTAAAGGGAGTGACGCAAAGGTGAACAATATACAATGTTCCTTGTCCTTCTGCAGGGCTGACCTGGCTGATGGAAAATCATCTCCATTCATTTTGTCACGGTAATGCAGCACAATTCAAGTCCTCCTTGTTGTTCGTACATACGTTGGCATTCTTACAAACACCTGGACTTTGCATCCTGATATCTATTATTGTTTACCCACCATCCCCTGATAACAAGCAGAAAACAAGCACAGTGCAGGAAGCCAATCCAGGCAGCCTGCCAACTTGCCTTATTTGCATTTTAGAACTTTTTTTGTATCAGTCTTTAATGTAGAAATCAGACCAGTTGACAATTTTTCACAGGTCATGTTTATCATTACCAATGTTAACATTGTTGGCATTGTTTCAGGTGTGGTATTATGAATCTCTATAAAATATTATATTTTTTATTAGATTTAACATTTTGAATTTAGAAATACAGCACAATAACAGGCCCTTCTAGCTCATGAGTCCGTGCCATCCAAATACAGCAATGAATCTAAAATTCCTGTTCATTGTTAGAGAATGGGAGGAAACCCATGCAAACATGGGGAGAATGTGCAAACTCCTGACTGACAGTGCTGGATTCAAATCTGGGTCACTGGCCTTGCAATAGTATTGTGTCAACTGCCTTGCCACCCCGATGCTAACCATGCCACCCCGATGCTAACCATGCCACCCCGATGCTAACCATGCCACCCCGATGCTAACCATGCCACCCCGATGCTAACCATGCCACCCCAATGCTAACCATGCCACCCCGATGCTAACCATGACACCTTCAGTGACTACAGTGACACAAAATGGTAGTGACACATTTTGAAACCTAACTGCTTAACTGTGAAGAATCCCTAGAAAAACTAAGTCTGAATTGCTAACCAGTGCAGCTTTTCATCTTCAGAATAATGTACAATTAATAGCTGCATTGTCTTTTCTTCCTGATAACAAAGTAACTAACAAGGAGACATCAACAAAGAAAAGAAAATAAACTGTCCCCCTTTTAGAGGACCAAACGAATCCATTACAATAATGTTGTACCTTATTATGTTATTATCTGTGTCCAGTGTGCCCTTGCATCTTTCGTTGAAGGAATATAAATAATATGTGAGTTATTAAAAACAGTTGCTCCATGTTCCAGGTAAGCAAGTCAGACATAATCAGGTAGTCTATTTATTGAAGGATACGGTGAATTTCTTCATTAATTAATTCAATACTGGGGTTCAATGATATTCATTTATGAGAATTGGAACAAGAGAGGGCCATTCACACTATCAAATTCTGCTTTGTCACACATAATATGCAATCTAAATTTCCATCCATATGTTCAAACTCTGGATGTAAGACAATGCTAGAATTTTTATGCCTCAACAATGATAGGTTGGCTGTCATGTGATTTGGAATATTCTGGGAATATTCAAAATACTTAATTAGTTACAGTTCTTTTGTTTCTTTTTACCTATGATCTTCAAAGGCAGTGCAGTAAAGATTCAGGATGTCCTCACATCCAACCCCACCTTCTCGTTCCTCAGATAGCATTATTCCTGTCCCTTTCATAGAGACATAGAGTCACCAGGATAGAAATAGCCCTTTATCCACATCACATCCATGTTCTCCATCAATTAACCCATCTTAGATAAGATAGAGGCAGCAAAGTTGTTTCTAATGAATGAGGGAATGTAGCCTTAAATATTCAGTAAAGTAGATTAAGGAGGGAGCTGAAGAGGAACTGCTTTTCTCAGAGAGCGTAGATACCCACACTCCTGTTCGGCTCCGAATCATGGGTCTTCTACCGGCATCACCTACGGCTCCTAGAACGCTTCCACCAGTGTTGTCTCCGCTCCATCCTCAACATTCATTGGAGCGACTTCATCCCTAACATCGAAGTACTCGAGATGGCAGAGGCCGAAAGCATCGAGTCCACGCTGCTGAAGATCCAGCTGCGCTGGGTGGGTCACGTCTCCAGAATGGAGGACCATCGCCTTCCCAAGATCGTGTTATATGGCGAGCTCTCCACTGGCCACCGTGACAGAGGTGCACCAAAGAAGAGGTTCAAGGACTGCCTAAAGAAATCTCTTGGTGCCTGCCACATTGACCACCGCCAGTGGGCTGATATCGCCTCAAACCATACATCTTGGTGCCTCACAGTTCGGCGGGCAGCAACCTCCTTTGAAGTAGACCGCAGAGCCCACCTCACTGACAAAAGACAAAGGAGTAAAAGCCCAACACCCAACCCCAACCAACCAATTTTACCCTGCAACCGCTGCAACCGTGTCTGCCTGTCCCGCATCGGACTTGTCAGCCACAAACGAGCCTGCAGCTGACGTGGACATTTACCCCCCTCCATAAATATTCGCCCGCGAAGCCAAGCCAAAGATATTTAAGTCACAGTTAGATATATTTTTGCATTGCAGGGGGATTAAAGGTTATGGAGTAAAGGCAGGTAGGTGGAGTTGAATCCACGGCCAGATCAGCCATGACCTTATTGTTTTGATGGGCCAGATGGTTGATCCCTGCTTGTGTTTCTGGCACTTCAATTCTTATATGTTGTGAGAGGACCTGCTTCCAGCCATTTCCTAGGTGAAAAAAAAACTTTACCTCTGTTCCCCTTCAAACCTTCTTCTCCTTACTTTAAACTTTATCTCTAATTTTTGACACCATTTTTACAGGAATAAAGTTTCTGACTAATTAACTAACTACCCTACCTATACACCTCATAATTTTATATACCTAATCTCCAAGTAAAACAAATGTTGTCATCCTAATCTCCCCTCATAAGTGAAGCGTTTATTTTCAGGCGCCATCCTGTCGAATCTTCTCTGCACCCTCTCCAGTGTAATGCATACATTTCTTCAGCTGTGGTATGGCATGATCAATGGTTTATAAAGCTGTAGAATTACCTTTATGCTGCCTCATGATGGCTTATATTGTGTTGGATGATCACTGCACAGTCCTTACGAAGTCAAAGTCCTGCTTTAACTCAGGAATACCCTCCATTATTCTATGTGGTATTCTTTTTTTCTTTCTTTTTTCTTCTTCTTTGGCTTGGCTTCGCGGACGAAGATTTATGGAGGGGGTAAAAGTCCACGTTTGTGGCTGACAAGTCCGATGCGGGACAGGCAGACACGGTTGCAGCGGCTGCAGGGGAAAATTGGTTGGTTAGGGTTGGGTGTTGGGTTTTTCCTCCTTTGCCTTTTGTCAGTGAGTGGGCTCTGCAGTCTTCTTCAAAGGAGGTTGCTGCCTGCCAAACTGTGAGGCGCCAAGATGCACGGTTTGAGGCGATATCAGCCCACTGGCGGTGGTCAATGTGGCAGGCACCAAAAGATTTCTTTAGGCAGTCCTGGTACATTTTCTTTGGTGCACCTCTGTCACGGTGGCCAGTGGAGAGCTCGCCATATAACACGATCTTGGGAAGGCGATGGTCCTCCATTCTGGAGACGTGACCCACCCAGCGCAGCTGGATCTTCAGCAGCGTGGACTCGATGCTGTCGACCTCTGCCATCTCGAGTACTTCGACGTTAGGGATGAAAGCACTCCAATGGATGTTGAGGATGGAGCGGAGACAACGCTGGTGGAAGCGTTCTAGGATATTCAGAGCAAATGTGGCAGCTGCACACTGGCCACTGAGAGACATCAACAGCAACAGAAATGTACTCGTTCACAATTTTTAACCTCATGGCCCAGGATATCCCTTACTCTGCCATTATACTTGAGTTGAGAAGTCAACTGCAGTTCAGTTGGAAATGCCCATCAGGTAAAGCTGCAATGCAGGGCTATATGGGCGGTAAGCAACAAACATATCCAAGTAATAGGCAGAGACAAATATGACCATAACCACAGATCTGAACAAAGTTCCATATTCCTGCCATATCCACTTATCAATTGTGCTGGATAATTTAAAAGCTAAGGTAGGAGGGGACTCCACAAACATTCCCATCCATGATGATGCCCATCATGTGAAGCTTAATAAAAATCTAAAGCATTTACAACTATCCTCTACCTAAAATGCCACATCTTAATCCATCACAGCTTGTTCCTGAAATCCCAACCATCATGAAAGTCCGTACTTGCCCAATCTGATTCACTCCATGTAATATTAAGAAATAGCTGTGATACAACAAAGACTATGGGACCAGTCAATGTCCTGGCTGTTGTGCTGAGGGCTGTTGTTCCAGAACTAGCCTCAATTATAGCCAAACTCTTTAGTACAGTCACAGCATTGGCATCAATGTGGAAAATTACATCTTGTTCACCAGAGGCAGGAGAAAGGCAATCTGGCTAATTACTGCTGAATCAGCCCGGTGATGGAAACTACGATCGGCAGTATTATCAGGCAGCAATTATTCATCAACAGCCTGCTTGCTGTTGCCCAGGTTGAATCTCACTTGTCTTCATCCCAGCCTCGGAATAAGCATGGACCAAAGAGTTGAATATTAAAGGTGAGATGGTGTTAAATCAGTGCAGCATTCAACTATCTGTGAAACCAAAACATCCAGGTCAAACTGAATAATGAAAGGGAAAATACTCCTGTGGTTGGAGTCAGAAAAAGGAAGATTGATGTAGCTATGGGAAGTCAGTCATCTCAGCCCCAGGATATCACTGCAGGAATTCCTCAGGCAAGGTTCTAGGCCCAGTCATCTTCAGCAGCCTTATCTCCAACCTTCCTTCCATCATGAGGTCAGAAGGAAGGATGTTCACTGATAATTACATAATATTCAACTCTCTTTGTTATTCCCCAGTAAATGCCGAGATCCATGCCTTCATGCACCTAGTGCTCAATAACATTCAGGTATTGGCGGATAAGTGGAAAACATACTTACCAATACAAACATTGCATAATGACAATTTCCAACAAGAGAAAGTATAACATTGCTCTCTCTGACATTCAATGGTTTACTACCACCATGTCTTCCACTACCAATATTTCAGCTAGAAACCCAATTGGACTAGCTGCATAAATGGTCTGACATTCCGAGGATAGTTATACTGTGATGAGAGACTCGCTTTCTGACACTTAAAGATTTCACTTCCAAGTAGGCAGAAGTTTGGAATGCGATGAAATATTCTACATTTGCCTGGATGCATGCAACACCCCCAACAGCTTAACACCATTGAACAACCTATTAAACCACTCCCCTATCATTAGGCCCTTTCAAACTGCCATGTAAAATGGGGTTAACTGGGTGATTTGCCCAGTTAGTGCCCCAGTCACATGGCAGTTAGAATGGCTCCAACCAGGTTAACCACTTCAGAACGTAACCGGTTCCATGATCTACCTCAGAGGTAGTCAGGGAACCCAGTTAAACTTACCTAGGTCTCATTCTCGGCCAATTTGAAAACAAAAATGGCTGGCCCACTTATTCTGGTGATGTCAGCACCTGCGTGCATGCGTCACCAGGCAGAGAGGATCTGAACATCTGGAACTATTTCTGGTGAGTGAATGATGTGTCATTGTGGGTGCGGGATCCCCCTGCAATTTACTAAGTGCTTCCAGCACCTTTGCCCCAGTACTTGCCCCCGGTCCCAGGAGGGCTACACAGGTGCTGCAATTTAAAAGAGGCCATTGATTTCCTCATCTTCTTCTTTTTTCTTTTCTTCTTTGGCTTGGCTTTGCGGACGAAGATTTATGGAGGGGGTAAATGTCCACGTCAGCTGCAGGCTCGTTTGTGGCTGACAATCCGATGCGGGACAGGCAGACACGGTTGCAGCGGTTGCAGGGTAAAATTGGTTGGTTGGGGTTGGGTGTTGGGTTTTTCCTCCTTTGCCTTTTGTCAGTGAGGTGGGCTCTGCGGTCTTCTTCAAAGGAGGTTGCTGCCCGCCAAACTGTGAGGCGCCAAGATGCACGGTTTGAGGCGATATCAGCCCACTGGCGGTGGTCAATGTGGCAGGCACCAAGAGATTTCTTTAGGCAGTCCTGGTACATTTTCTTTGGTGCACCTCTGTCACGGTGGCCAGTGGAGAGCTCACCATATAACACGATCTTGGGAAGGCGATGGTCCTCCATTCTGGAGACGTGACCCACCCAGCGCAGCTGGATCTTCAGCAGCGTGGACTCGATGCTGTCGACCTCTGCCATCTCGAGTACTTCGACGTTAGGGATGAGGGTGCTCCAATGAATGTTGAGGATGGAGCGGAGACAACGCTGGTGGAAGCGTTCTAGGAGCCGTAGGTGATGCCGGTAGAGGACCCATGATTCGGAGCCGAACAGGAGTGTGGGTATGACAACGGCTCTGTATACGCTTATCTTTGTGAGGTTTTTCAGTTGGTTGTTTTTCCAGACTCTTTTGTGTAGTCTTCCAAAGGCGCTATTTGCCTTGGTGAGTCTGTTGTCTATCTCGTTGTCGATCCTTGCATCTGATGAAATGGTGCAGCCGAGATAGGTAAACTGGTTGACCGTTTTGAGTTTTGTGTGCCCGATGGAGATGTGGGGGGGCTGGTAGTCATGGTGGGGAGCTGGCTGATGGAGGACCTCAGCTTTCTTCAGGCTGACTTCCAGGCCAATCATTTTGGCAGTTTCCGCAAAACAGGACGTCAAGCGCTGAAGAGCTGGCTCTGAATGGGCAACTAAAGCGGCATCGTCTGCAAAGAGTAGTTCACGGACAAGTTTCTCTTGTGTCTTGGTGTGAGCTTGCAGGCGCCTCAGATTGAAGAGACTGCCATCCATGCAGTACCGGATGTAAACAGCGTCTTCATTGTTGAGGTCTTTCATGGCTTGGTTCAGCATCATGCTGAAGAAGATTGAAAAGAGGGTTGGTGCGAGAACACAGCCTTGCTTCACGCCATTGTTAATGGAGAAGGGTTCAGAGAGCTCATTGCTGTATCTGACCCGACCTTGTTGTTTTCGTGCAGTTGGATAATCATGTTGAGGAACTTTGGGGGGCATCCGATGCGCTCTAGTATTTGCCAAAGCCCTTTCCTGCTCACGGTGTCGAAGGCTTTGGTGAGGTCAACAAAAGTGATGTAGAGTCCTTTGTTTTGTTCTCTGCACTTTTCTTGGAACTCATCACACTGCTGCATTTTGGCTGCAGTTTTACCACCTACAAAACTCTCTGCAGTTGCTCACCTATGCTACTTCCAAATTTACCCCCACCAAGTACATGACATTTACCTGGAAGTAAAATCAACTTGGAATCACCTCCACCTGAAAATTCCCCTTCAACTCATTTTGAAACCTATTAAATAAGGCATTGGAACAGTTTGAGAAGACAATACACTCACTCATGAGGGAAGTAGACAAGGGAAATAATAGTTGGTCTCATCCTCATGTTGAAATATGAATGAAACAGAGTTCTCCACGACCTCTTTCCCCATTGTCCAAGGAAACTGTGGGTCTATATCCCTGAATGGAAGTAACAAACACAAGGTGGGGGGGGGGGGTGTGGGGGTGGGGGGGGGGTGTGGGGGTGGGGGGGATCTTATGGGAGCCCATTCAGAAACAATTCAATAAATTGCCAACCATTCTCTCAACTAAATTTTAGTTTTTTTTAAATTACATTGGTCATAAGTGAAACTAAACAGATTGGTAAAATAGGGCCAGAAATGTTCTAGTTGAGAAGGTATACAAGTCAGCCAATGACAGAGATAAAGCAAATCTGAACCCCAACTTCAAGATAAGGCAGCATTCGACATCAAGGGTCACAGATTGTAAGAGAGAAAAATATTATTTAAACTTTGTATTAGAAATATGCAGAACAATCAAAATTTCAAAGCGTTTAAATGCAAAAGTTACTAAAGCAATGAACAGGTGATGTAATTGGGGGAAGATTTTAATTTATTTATCCTGGTTGGATGAGCTCGAGTCACTCCTCAGCTCCCATCAATGACCAGAAAAAAAATCATATTCTGTAGTGCATCTGTATTATACACTCCAGAACCTGCTGTAATCTAACCCACTGCGAGTTCTTTTTACTTGCTTATTTTAGAGATGGTTTAAATTCTTGACTTTGCAGATTCCTCTGGCTGCTGCTGGAGTTGTGCATCTCATGACGAGTCATGCTTAAAGCAGAGCTTTCCCAAAGATGGAAGCTGAAGCAGACAGCATGTGATGCCCTCTAGGTCGATCTGTGGACCGTATCTTCAAATCACCTTCTCAGTTTGAAGATGACTGAGATTGTCTCTTGTCAGCTGTAAAGACGCATTGGTTCCCTATCTGCTTCATTGACTGGCATTAAAAGACATTGTTGTTTGAATCAGCTCTTTGCCTGGACTTGGAGCAAGTTCTCAGTTGAATTAAGTGCTGAAATGAATCCATAGCCTTTTGCTTAAGGTTATTGAAAGAGGTTCTGTGAATAGAGAGATAATTATAAAGGGGTGGAGATTTAGAGTAGAGTAGAGAAGAACTTATTACCAATGCAATGACTTTGCATTCAACTGACTCTTCCTATTCCAAGAAATTTAATGGGTTTTTTCATATTTTTAACTCACGATTGTTTTTTTCTATTTCTTTTAACCTACAATTTTACTTTGGAGTCTCCCCTTTCTGTCAAATTACTAAACTGTGAAATACAGCTAACATGGTACAAAAAGGCAACATCCAACATATATCTGTGACTCTGCAACATGTAAATGTTTTATCATATCTGAATGAAAATAAGTTAAATAAATCTAATTTATACAAAATGTCTAAAGTTCATTGCATTTGCTCTTTTCATATTTTCAGACATGACATGACGAGTGGTATTGCACTAATATTCTGTGAGTTGGATGATGACATGAAAATGCCAAGACTGTGCAGGACAAAGAAATTCTGCCAGCTGTTCTTAAATATGTTAGAGGAATGGTTCAAACTCAGGTAGATGATCTCCAATTGAAATAACTGCATTATAATGCAGTAAGTTGTATGGTGGTACACCACCGGCCTACTGCAGGGGGCAACCTCTGTACCTGCAGGAGTGTAAGGGTGTCAATCAGTCAGCCTGAATGGATCAAGCCCCACCCGGTCGGGTGTCAATCACCCTCCGCAATATAAGCCTGTGCCGGCCTCCCGAGGCCTCACTCAGAGTTGCTGCAGCCACAGCCAGCCTGGCTCTGTGGAAGTCTTTGTGGTTTAAAGCCTATTGTACCTGGTGTGTGTCTGATTCGAACTACCAGCGCACCACAAGTTGGAATGAACCCTGGGTGGATTTTAAGTTGACATGGTGCTGAATTAAAATCAGGCAAGAGGCAACTCAATCTTGGTTACTTACAGTTTTTCAAAGCTACAAACAAAAACTAAGTGCCAGCCAAAGCAAACAGAAGTAACGCCATTCAATATAAATGAGAGCAAAAATTTTGTGCCCAAACTTGATCAGGCTGCATTTGAAGAGCAGTGCAGTGCTCTCACATGAAGTATATCCTGCAGTCTTTCCATCAGTCATTTTCCTTCTCTCACACCCTTATTTTTATTGTTCCTAACCTGGGAAAAAGCTGACATATTAGGTGATTTCTTCATTTAGTGAAGCTCTTATTTTCCAAAGAGTGACACAATAAAGCACTTACCAGGTTTGGTACTTGCTAATCTCACCATCATAAGATTCTAACTCAGAAACAACACAAATTAATGTCGAAGGCTATGTCCAATTACTTTCTTTATATAATATTTCTCTCTTTTTTATATTTTTATTATATTTTATTATATTTTTATTGATTTTATATACATAAACGTGCATATATAACACATTCACAGAAGGCACAATAAAAATAAATAAGTTACATAGCTCAACAAATTATAAAGGCATATAAAGCAAATCCATTATGTATAGACAAATCTAATAATTTTAACATGGATAGTCGTGTCTCTAAACCCTACCCCTTTACCATCATTGCATGGCTAGAGAGAGAGAGAAAAAAAAAAGAAAAATAGAATTCAATTCCTGGAGTTAAACCACAAAAGTACTATAGGATTTCTATTATGCCTCAAGGTTATGGAAAAGATTCAAGAAGAGTCCCCACAACATCAGGAACCTTATATTTGAGTTACTAATTGAATAATGAATCTTTTCTAGGTTATATCAGGACATAATGACCCTTGACCACTGAACATGGGCATGTGGGGCAGCATCCTTCCATCTAAACAATGTCGCACGCCTGGCTAAGAGAGAAATTAAAATCAGAGCTCGACATTTGATTGGAGTTAAAAGAACTTCATCCTCTCCAGTTATGCTGAAAAGAGCCACATAAGGATTTGGCTCTCGATTTAAATTAAGGATTAAGGATAAAGTTTGAAACACATCTCTCCAATTTCCTTCAAGTCTAGGGCACGTCAAAAATATGGATTAGAGAAGCCTCTCACCTCTTACATTTATCATAGCAAGGGTCTACATCTGAGTAAATATGAGATGATTTAACTTTAGACATATGAGCCCTATGGACAACTTTAAATTGTAATAACCATTGACGTGTGTGTAAAGGTGTGGTATTAACCAACTTAAACATTGAATCCCAAACCACATCAGATATCGAAACGTTTAAATCCTGTTCCCAGGCATTTTTAATTTTAACTAAGGGAACCTATCAACCTATTTTAAATCATGGATATTAGACCTTTACAAGAAAGTTGTAAAGTAAAAAAAAAAACTATCAATAACATTCATATCAGGTGCCCTAGGAAAATTAGGTGTCTGAGATTGAAGAAAATGTTTGATTTGCAAATATCTGAAAAAATGAAGATTTGTTAAGTTGAACTTTTCAGAAAGCTGTTCCAATGATAGGAAACTGTTGTCAATAAAAAGATCTTTCAAATGTTCAATACCAAATCTTTTCCAATCATGAAAAGTAAAATTGTGTAAAGAAGGTTGAGAAAGATGATTGGACAGAATAGGACTTGAGAGAGAAAAATCATGAAATCCAAACTGCAGCCAAATTCTCAGAATCTGCCTGACAACCAAATTGTCAATTGATTTATTTAAGGAAAAAGGAAGTGAGGAACTGAGAAGTTTTGAGACAGAAAAGTTTTTAGCAGAATTCAGCTCCATTGCTACCCAAACGATGGTGCACTCGATTATGAAAATGTAATCAAAACATAAAACTACGTGTATTGACTGTTTGGTAATAAAATTTGAAATTAGGTAACATCATACCTCCATTACTTTTGGATTTTTGAAGATGAACTTTATTTAGATGAGGGCACTTACCCTTCCATCTATAAGATGATATAGCCGAATCAAAAAAATACTTGGGAATAAAAATTGGTATAGATTGGTAAAAATATTAAAATTTGGTAAAATAGTCATTTTAATAGAGTTGGTACGACCAACCAGATATATAGATGGGGCAACCATTGCGTTAGAGACTGTTTCACATGTTTTAATAAAGCAAGGAAATTTTATTTAAAAAGATGCTTGTGATTCTTTATAACTGTAATACCAAGATAGGGAAATTGATTTCTCACAATCTAAAAAGGGAGACTAGTGTACACTGATGCAGAAACGGTCAAAGGGAAAAGTTCCCTTATATGCAAATTCAATCTATATCCTGAAAACTGACTAAATTTAGAAAGTAGAGATAGTGTGGAGGATAAGGAAGTGTCAGGGCTAGATCATCGTTCAGGTGCCTTGCCATTCAGCATGGGAGATCATGCAAAAAGCAAAAGGTCATCCATAAAAATGGAAACTTTATGTTCAATTCCCTTCCTACAAATCCCTGAAATATCCTCACACTTCTCAAAATGTAATTGCTAATAGCTCTATGGCCAAATCAAAAAGTAATGGACTTAAAAGACACCCTTGATGGGTTCCCCATTGGAGATCAAAAGGCTGTGACCATTGAAAAATAATAAGAATTAAAGCCATGGGGCAGGAATACAATAGTTTAATCCAAACAATAAAACATGGGCCAATACTGAATTTTTCTAAGTTTGCAAATTTAAATCTCGATTCCACCTGATCAAACACTTTCTCTGCATCTAAAGATAGAAAACATTCAGGAGCCTCACTGGTAAAGGAATAAAAATATCAATAAGCAATGTATATAAAAATAAAAATAATGGTTTTTAATAAAACCAGTCTGATAAGAAATGATTGATGGTAGAATATTCTCCAACCTACAGGGCAATATTTTTGTCAAGATTTTAACATCAACATTTAATAAAGAAATTGGCCAATTAGATCTTTACCTTTCTTTACTATGTGAGATATACATGCTTCATTGAAAGATGTTGGAAGATTACCTTGATTAAACAAATCAGATAACACAGAACTTAAGTACAGTGACAGCAATTGAGAAAATGATTTTAAAAACTCGACAGGAAGCCGATCACATCCTGGAGATTTTCCTGATTGCAAAGAAGAAATACTAGTAGCTATTTCCTTTTGCTATATAGGCTCATCTAAAATGAAGGAATATTTAATCAATCCAAAAATGTATTAATTGAACTGCTATCATTTGTAAATTCAGAAGTATAAATTTGAGAATAAAATCTCTTGAATGCATTATTTATCTCCAACTGATCCGTAGTCATGTGAAGAGCATCCATTTGAATCTTTGAAATTTGCTGCTTAGCATCAAAACCTCTCAACTAATTAACTAAAATCTTACCATATTTGTCACCATGAATATAAAACTGACTCTTACTTTCAGAAGTTGACATTCAATTGGATACATTGAAAGGAGATCAAATTTAGTTTGATGTTCAACTCATTTTTTTATAAATCAGTATTTTTAACTTGAGCACATTGCTGATTTATTGGTTTAATTTGATTAATTCAAATCTCTCTTATTAGCCTTCCTTATATTCATTGCATTACAAGCTCACATTTAATTTAGAGTGACTGTCATTTTTAGGTTTAATGCAAGCGGCAACCATTCGCAGCTTGTGGTGAGATTGAGAGGCACTGGCAAGTATTGACTATAAACAAAAGTTGATGATCGGGAAGAAAAAAATAACAATAGTTGTTTATTGATGAAAAACAGAAGGTGAGAGAGAATCATGTGATTATGATTCATGTGATTAAAGAAACAGGTGGAATCACTCCATGTGAAACAGACAGTTCAACTTATTCTCCCTGTCAGGAGAATTGTTGAACCACCATGACCATTGTAATGGTCATTTTGATTGATCCATATCTTGATAAAGCAAGCAGGTGAATTGCTTCATTGGATTGTGATCATTGTGATTGTCATTTCTCTTGACCTGTGCCTGGGTTTTGGAAGAATCATGGAAGTAACAATTTCATTTCCCTTATGCAAGGAAAAGTGAAGTTATGACAAGTGGAGTATGAAATGTAATTTTCTGGAAGTAACTCAACAAGGATTTGTGAATTTTCAACAGTACAGTAACTCAGTGTCACCCAGCTTTCTACATTGTTACTTCTGTACATTAGTTTAGAAGTCTGCTTTTCAACTATGGACTTCTAAGACTGAAATTTGGGATGACTTTCCTGAATTGTGCCTAAGCTGTAATGGTTTCGGTATTACACACATACTCACACATAAGCATATATGCATAATTGGTGTTAATTTAATTAAGGCGTTATATTGTTAGTAGATATTAATAAATATATTGTTTTAAAAGAAAACAATAACAGTCCCTCGGTGAATTTCTATTGCTGCTAGTCTATGATGTTAAAAACAGAGTATTGGAAATAATCTTTCCCCTGAGCTAAGCTTCCATAGCATCCCAAACAATTAAACTGGAAGTTTCTAATGAATTATTAGTATTAAAGAAAAACAGTTATCTGCTCCTTCATAACTTTCGCAAAGTAATTTTCAGATAGTAAAGTGGAGTTGAAATGCCAATGTCTTTTTATTTGAGGGAGGCCAGGAAGGGTTAAGGATAATACCTCAGAAGCATGATCTGATATTATTATACTCTGATAATTACAGAAATGAGTCAATGGGATCAATAAGAAAATAGTCAATTCGAGGAAAAGTTGATGAATGGGTGAAAAGAAAGAATACCATCTCTTACTTAGTTGAAGAAAACACCAAACATCAGAGATATCATAATCTGATAAGAGTGAATCAATGAGGTGGATTTTCTCATTGTAACAGGGTTAGGAGATGAACGATCTAAAACAGGATCTAACCAACAATTAAAGTCCCTACCCAGCTCAAATCTGGTAGAGAAGGAAAAAAGTGTTTGATAAAGCCCACATCATCAACATTAGGGACATAAACATTAGGAAATCTACAATTTTATTATATATTCTCCCTGATACAATAATACAGTGACCAATTGTATCAGATACAACATGATAATGGACAAAAGGAATATTTTAATTAATAAGAATCAACACCCCTCTGGCTTTAGCCTGAAATGAAGAATGAAAATGCTGCCCCCTCCACCTTATCATAAGACAAGAGTTATCACAACTGTGAATGTGTGTTTCTTGTAAAAATATAATTGTGGCTTAGTTAGATAAGTTAGTTAAACTCTAGTTAGACCGCACTGCCCGATACGGGCAGGAGCAAGGGGGAGACGGCGGCCCCGGCCTCGGTCGAGAGAGGCAGGCGGAGGCCCCGGTTCGGACAGGAAGTGGGAGGCGGCGGCCCCAGTCCAGGCACAGGGAGAGCAGCAGCGGCCCCGGCCCCGGTCCGGACGAAGGGTAGACGGCGGCGGCCCCGATCCGGGCAGGAGCAAGGGGGAGACGGCGGCCCCGGCCTCGGTCGAGTGGGGCAGGCGAAGGCCCCGATCCGGGCAGAGAGTGGGAGGCGGCGGCCCCAATCCAGGCACAGGGTGAACTGCGGCGGCCTCGGCCCCGGTCCGGGCAGTATGGACCGACCTAGGAGGGGAGGCAGGCCCCTCCAGCCCGGGTAAGAAACCTGCATAGGAGAAGGCCACTCCGATATAAAACCTACGACCCAAGGACCTCGCTGCCACGTCCCAGCTTGCTTGGCCACGGCACACGAACCATGGGTGTAAAGGGTGGGGCCAGTACTGCGCGCACTGCACTCCACCTAAAAGCTCCTTTGCGCAGGCCCGAGGACAGGTCCACGTCCCCCCCCTCCACGTCCTCCCCCTCCACGTCCTCCCCCTCCACGTCCTCCCCCTCCATGTCCTCCCCCTCCACGTCCTCCCCCTCAAAAGATGCTCACAAACTCAAGCTAGCATGCTGGAACATCAGAACCATGCTAGACAAGGCTGACAGCTACCGACCTGAACGTCGGTCTGCCCTCATTGCACATGAACTCCTCAGATTTGACATCGACATAGCCGCTCTCAGTGAAGTCCGCCTGGCAGATGTAGGCAGCCTCCAAGAACGTGGCGCGGGCTACACACTATACTGGTCTGGCAAGCCTTCGGATGAACGACGCCTATCTGGTGTAGGTTTCATGGTCAAGAGCTTCATTGCCTCCAAACTCGAAAACCTTCCGACAGGCCTCTCGGACCGAATCATGTCCATGCGACTCCCCCTTCAAAACAAGCGTCACATTACCCTCATCAGTGTCTATGCTCCAACCCTCCAGGCGGAACCAGCAGAAAAGGACAAGTTCTACACTGACCTGCGCAACCTCATCCAACGCACCCCTACAGCCGACAAGGTTGTCATCCTGGGCGACTTCAATGCTCGTGTCGGCAAAGACTCAGAAACCTGGCCAGGAATCCTGGGCAAGCATGGCGTCGGCAAGTGCAACGACAATGGGCGCCTCCTGTTGGAGCTCTGCGCAGAACAGCGGCTTGTCATCACAAACACCCTTTTTCAGCAGAGGGACAGCCTTAAGACCACCTGGATGCATCCCCGATCCAAACACTGGCACCTCCTGGACTACATCCTGGTGCGAGAAAGTGACAAACGAGGTTTTCGGGTCATGCCTAGCGCGGAATGCCACACTGACCACCGGCTGGTTCGCTGCAAGCTCAACCTTCACTTCAAACCAAAGCCCAGGAACAATAAAGCCCCCAGAAAGAGGTTCAATGTTGGAAACCTGCAGTCAGACGAAGCGAGAGGAAACTTCCAGGCAAACCTCAAAGCAAAGCTCGATGATGCAACCCGCCTCACGGACCCGTCCCCTGAAACCCTCTGGGATCAGTTGAAGACTACCATACTGCAATCCACTGAAGAGGTACTGGGCTTCTCCTCCAGGAAAAACAAGGACTGGTTTGACGAAAACAGCCAGGAAATCCAGGAGATGCTGGCAAAGAAGCGAGCTGCCCACCAGGCTCACCTTACAAAGCCGTCCTGTCCAGAGAAGAAACAAGCCTTCCGTCGCGCATGCAGCCATCTTCAGCGCAAACTCCGGGAGATCCAAAATGAGTGGTGGACTAGCCTCGCCAAACGAACCCAGCTCAGCGCGGACATTGGCGACTTCAGGGGTTTCTACGAGGCTCTAAAGGCTGTGTACGGCCCCTCACCCCAAGTCCAAAGCCCGCTGCGCAGCTCAGACGGCAAAGTCCTCCTCAGCGACAAGATCTCCATCCTCAACCGATGGTCAGAACACTTCCAATCTCTTTTCAGTACCAACCGCTCAGTCCAAGATTCCGCCCTGCTCCAGCTCCCTCAACAGCCCCTAAGGCTAGAGCTGGATGAGGTTCCCACCCTGGATGAGACGTATAAGGCAATCGAACAACTGAAAAGTGGCAAAGCTGCAGGTATGGATGGAATCCCTCCAGAAGTCTGGAAGGCTGGCGGCAAAACTCTGCATGCCAAACTGCATGAGTTTTTCAAGCTTTGTTGGGACCAAGGTAAACTGCCTCAGGATCTTCGTGATGCCACCATCATCACCCTGTACAAAAACAAAGGCGAGAAATCAGACTGCTCAAACTACAGGGGAATCATGTTGCTCTCCATTGCAGGCAAAATCTTCGCTAGGATTCTACTAAATAGAACAATACCTAGTGTCGCCGAGAATATTCTCCCAGAATCACAGTGCGGCTTTCGCGCAAACAGAGGAACTACTGACATGGTCTTTGCCCTCAGACAGCTCCAAGAAAAATGCAGAGAACAAAACAAAGGACTCTACATCACCTTTGTTGACCTCACCAAAGCCTTCGACACCGTGAGCAGGAAAGGGCTTTGGCAAATACTAGAGCGCATCGGATGTCCCCCAAAGTTCCTCAACATGATTATCCAATTGCACGAAAACCAACAAGGTCGGGTCAGATACAGCAATGAGCTCTCTGAACCCTTCTCCATTAACAATGGCGTGAAGCAAGGCTGTGTTCTGGCACCAACCCTCTTTTCAATCTTCTTCAGCATGATGCTGAACCAAGCCATGAAAGACCCCAACAATGAAGACGCTGTTTACATCCGGTACCGCACGGATGGCAGTCTCTTCAATCTGAGGCGCCTGCAAGCTCACACCAAGACACAAGAGAAACTTGTCCGTGAACTACTCTTTGCAGACGATGCCGCTTTAGTTGCCCATTCAGAGCCAGCTCTTCAGCGCTTGACGTCCTGCTTTGCGGAAACTGCCAAAATGTTTGGCCTGGAAGTCAGCCTGAAGAAAACTGAGGTCCTCCATCAGCCAGCTCCCCACCATGATTACCAGCCCCCCCACATCTCCATCGGGCACACAAAACTCAAAACGGTCAACCAGTTTACCTATCTCGGCTGCACCATTTCATCAGATGCAAGGATCGACAATGAGATAGACAACAGACTCGCCAAGGCAAATAGCGCCTTTGGAAGACTACACAAAAGAGTCTGGAAAAACAACCAACTGAAAAACCTCACAAAGATAAGCGTATACAGAGCCGTTGTCATACCCACACTCTTGTTCGGCTCCGAATCAAGGGTCCTCTACCGGCACCACCTACGGCTCCTAGAACGCTTCCATCAGCGTTGTCTCCGCTCCATCCTCAACATCCATTGGAGCGCTTACATCTCTAACGTCGAAGTACTCGAGATGGCAGAGGTCGACAGCATCGAGTCCACGCTGCTGAAGATCCAGCTGCGCTGGATGGGTCACGTCTCCAGAATGGAGGACCATCGCCTTCCCAAGATCGTGTTATATGGCGAGCTCTCCACTGGCCACCGTGACAGAGGTGCACCAAAGAAAAGGTACAAGGACTGCCTAAAGAAATCTCTTGGTGCCTGCCACATTGACCACCGCCAGTGGGCTGATAACGCCTCAAACCGTGCATCTTGGCGCCTCACAGTTTGGCGGGCAGCAACCTCCTTTGAAGAAGACCACAGAGCCCACCTCACTGACAAAAGGCAAAGGAGGAAAAACCCAACACCCAACCCCAACCAACCAATTTTCCCCTGCAACCGCTGCAATCGTGTCTGCCTGTCCCGCATCGGACTTGTCAGCCACAAACGAGCCTGCAGCTGACGTGGACTTTTTACCCCCTCCATAAATCTTCGTCCGCGAAGCCAAGCCAAAGAAAGAATAATTGTGGCTTTCAGTTGATTAATATGTGAAAACACATTCTTTCTTTTAACTGGATGGTTCAAGCTTTTTATAATTAATAGAATTATCCAGATTTTTAAATTAAAACTGTAGGTCGATTAACACAATTAATATCCAAACTCCGAGTGTTAGCCTTGTGGCTAAAAAAAAATCACTAATAAGCCATAACAGCCTTATGAAAATGACTTCCCGCTTTCCCCCTCCCTCAAACCATAAAGCCAGACAGCTGTTGAAGGTTCCATCAACATGCTCAACAAAACAATCATTTTTAGCCCAAACAATCATCCTGTTGGTGTTCTTATCTCTTGCTCCATTCTTGTTAATGTAAATATAGTCAATACTTCCATGTTGGTCATTCTTCTGTTTGAAGAAGACACGTTGCTGCTCAGTTCACCCATGGACATGAAGGTGACTTTGCAGTCCCAGTCTGGAAGTGCAGAGTCTAGCATAATGCGGGCACTGGAAGATCATTTTGGTATTAACTGTGGCTGCTGCTTTGTGATGCTGTTAATGGTTTTCAATCAGTTTTTGGTAGTGCCTGTCTTCAAAACTGGTTTAGGCTTCATAGTTCTCTTGGCTGGATGCCACAGTAGCATAGGGTTTCCTTCATATCATCTTTATAGGTCTTGCGTGGTTCACCTTGAGGTCTATTTCTGGTCTTCAGTTCACTATAGAGCAGCTGGCAAGGCATATGGTGGTCGTCCATTCTGAAGACGTGTCCCACCCACTGCATCTGGGCTCTGAAGAACAGGACTTGATGCTGGTGGACTTTTCGCAACCCAAGACTTCCAGGTAGAGACACGGTCTTACCAATGGATGCCAAGGATGGAACGGATGGCACGCATGTGGAATTTCTCCAGTTTGAAATAATGTCAATACAGAGTCCGGGTCTCATACCCATATAGGAGAGAAGGGATGACGACAGCTCTGTAGATTTTCAACTTTGTGGAGATGCGGAAGTTGGGTTGATTGAGCATTCTGGTATGCAGTCTCCCCAGAGCCTGGCTGGTCTTGCTGATTCTAGAGTCAGTTTCTTTGTCCAAAGACCCATCACTCAAGATGATGCTCCCTAAGTATTTGAAGCTGTTTACATTTGTCAGCTGGGTGTTATCAACGGTGATGTTTGGTTCTATGGTGTTGGTGTTTTGCATGGACTGATAGAGTACTTCAGTCTGTTCAGGTTGATGGTCAGGCCAAAGAGTGAGGCAGCATCTGAGAATTTGTTCAGCATTAACTGTAAATCACTATCTTTGTGGACCAAGAGCGCACAGTCATCAACAAAAAGGGTTTCTTGAATGACTGTGTAGAGGCACTTCATCAAGTGGCGAAGATCAAAGAGAGACCTTTCCAGTCAGTACCTCACTCATGTAGACCTTGAACAGCACATGACAATATGCAAGTGAAGAACTGATTGAACAAGACAGGGGCTAATATACAACCCTCCATCACCCCATTAGAAATGGGCTGAACACTATCTAAATTTGCAAAAACTTCAGCCATATTATGAAAAAGAAACTACTTTAAAGTTTCTCATGCAGTTCTAAGAAACATATATAAATCTTTTACTAAGAGAAAAATAAATGTATTTCTCAATATTCTTCACTTAGAAATATAATATAAAAATCCTTTCGTAACTACAAAACTAGTGGATTTTTTTTACCCCATAAACTGTTTGCCAATGCAAAGTACTTCCCCGACAAATGTCATACAGCAGGTGTTAAACTCTTTGAAAGTAATAATAATTAATCAGTTTCAGTCACCGAGAAAAGATTCACACTGGGCACAATGTTGTATGGAGACCATCTAAGTAATTCTGAGCTTCCTCAACTGAAGACAACTACTTCTTCTGACCACTGGAAAGTGTGATGCAGAGGCATGTGGGATATAGAAGCAAAGGCTTTGAGCCATGTTTGTACAACTCTGACATGACTTCTCTGTATTCAGTCCACTGCTTCAAAACTTTGGGACAGTAATCTTCTACAATCCTGGTCTGCTGGCCATGATATTCAAGTTTCCCTCTATGAAGAGCTTCAACATATCGATATCGATTTCTTTGATATCAATGCAGCCGTATAATGACCGTACACAGTCTCTGCCCCTGAGCCGGCTAGGGCATTAGTGAACAATGTGCTCTATCAATCTTTGGTGAAGATGGGAGCAATTCCTTCGCAAACTCTGAAAGGAATTCTACTTTCGGTAGCTTCAGCCAAACCCAGAACCCATACATTTTGTCATCTGCTCTTGCCTTCCAGGTCAATGACTCTCGCTGTTAACTTCGAATTACTGTCACTAGTTTGGAGAATGTTTCTTCTCATCCGTCGATACGCTTGGTCAAATTGATTGGAATAAGCTCATAAGATGATAAGTGTTCACCGTACTCCTGGGTTAAACACCGGACTTCTTTAAGTTTAGCACCAAATTGATTTAAAATAGCCTTAAACTTATCAGATAACTGTGCCTTTCACACTGGCACCTTGTCCTAGTAATTAACAGCCAATATACTGGTTAAGGTGCCAGTGTGAAAGCTCATTAATTGGCATGCAGGTGTCAAATCAGGCTGGGGATGGATCACCTAGTTAGGTTGTATCATCCCTGGGGACATCTGATGCCTGTGTGCCGATTAGCCAAGTGTGAAAGTGACATGGACTATCCAGGGACAAAGATTAAAAAGAAAGTATAAACTTTGCCGACCTATATAATCCTTTATAAATTTCTAGGGATAAAACACGGGATTCTGTTGACGTGGTTAAGTGAAAAAAAACAATCAAATGCTGGAGAAACTCAGCAGGTCAAACAGTGCCTTTATGTAGCAAAGGTGAAGATACATCACCAAAGTGTGGGGGAACATGAGAGATGTCCGAACAAAAGGCGGAAGTGGGGAGAGGGGGTGAGGAGGGTGGGAGATGATAGTTGGAAGGGGGGGGGGGGGAATCACCGCAGCGGGGGAGGGTGAAGGAGTTTAGGCTAGGTGGAGAGAGAAAGGAAGTATGTACTGGAATAACTTGTTAAAGGGAGGGGGAATGGAGGGGGTAAGACAAGTCGATTAGTGGAATGCAGTGAACTCAATGTTCATATCCTGGGGTTGGAGGGTGCCCAGACGAAAAATGAGGGTGTTCCTTAGGTGGTGTAATGTGAAAGGCTATGGGCAGACATGCAAGCTTGAGAGCATGACTCAGAAATGAAATTGTTGGCTATAGGGAGGTTGCTTTTTGTTGCGGATGGAGAGGAAGTGCTGGATGAAGCGATCTCCCAATCTGCGACTGGTCTCTCCAATGTAGAGAAGGCCACAGAGGGTGCACCAGATGCAGTAAAGGAGTTCTTTGGAGGTACAGGTGAAGTGTTGCTTCACCTGAAAGGCCTGTTTGGGACCTCTTGCCCCATGGAACCAATTTCATCCTACCTTCACTCCATCTTTTCTCCTCTAGTTCAATCCCTCCCCACCTACATCCGCAACACCTCACACACCCTCCACCTCTTCCAAGACTTCATATTCCCCAAACTGGACCACCTCATCTTCACGATGGATGTCCAATCCCTTTACATCTCCAATGCCCACACAGAAGGCCTCAAAGCAATTTGCTTTTTCCTGGACCTCAGACCTGAGCAGTCACCTTCCACCACCACCCTTCTCCGCCTAGCAGAACTTGTCCTCACCCTTAACAATTTTTCCTTTAACTCATCCCACTACCTCCAGATTAAAGGAATAGCCATGGGTACCCACATGGGTCCCAGCTATGCCTGCCTGTTTGTCAGTTTTGTGGAGCCTACACAGGCAAGACCCCCCCCCCCCCCCACCCAACTCTTCCTCCAGGGCATCAACAACTACATCAGGGCAGCCTCATGCATCTGTGATGAGCTCATCAATTTCGTGGACATTTTCGACCAGGACCTCAAACTCGCCTGGTCCATCTCAGATGACTCTCTCCCTTTTCTGGATCTTTCTGTCTCCATCTCAGGAGACAGACTCTCCACTGACATCTATCACAAACCCTCTAACTCCCACAATTACCTGGACTATTCATCCTCACAAGGACTTCATCCCCTTCTCTCAATTTCTCCGTCTCCATTGCATTTGCTCCCAAGATAAGATCTTCCATCCAGAGCATCTGAAATGTCTGCCTTCTTCCACAAATGTGGCTTCCCCTCCACCACTATTAACTCGGCCCTCACCCTCATCTCCTCCATTCCCCACTCATCTGCCCTAGCCCCCCCTGCCCGAGAAACAATAAATACAGAATCCCCCTCGTCCTCGCCTACCACCCACCAGCCTCCGCATCCAACACATTATCCGCCGGAATTTCCGGCACTTACTACAGGACCCCACCACCAGATACATTTTTCCTTCTCCTCCCCTCTCAGCCTTCCATAGGGACTGCTCCCTCCATGACTCCCTTGTGCACTCTTCCCTCTCCACCCATCACCTCCTTGGCTCCTTCCACTGTGGTCATAGCAGGTGTAATACCTGCACCCACACCTCCTCCCTCAGCACGTTCCAAGCTACCAAACAGACCTTTCAGGAGAACCAACACTTCACCTGTACCTCCAAAAAACTAATTTGCTGCATCCGGTGCACCCTCTGTGGCCTTCTCTCCATCAGAGAGACCGGTCGCAGATTAAGAGATCACTTCGTCCAGTACCTCCTCTCTGCCCACAACAAAAGCGACCTTCCCGTAGCCAAACATTTCAATTCTGAGTCACACTCTCAAGCTCGCATCTCAGTCCATGGCCTTTCACATTACCCCACCCTGACTACCCGCAGATTGGAGGAACAACACCTCATTTTTTTGTCTGGCATGAACATTGAGTTCACTGCATTCCACTAATCAGCTTGCCTTTCCCCCCTCCACTCTTCCTTTAACTAGTTATTCCAGTTCCTACTTCCTTTCTCTCTCCACCTAGCCTAGACTCCTTCCCCACTGTGGTGTTCCCAGCACCCCCCCCGCCCCCACCTATCATCTCCCACCCTCTCCATCCCCCCTCCCCCTTTCCCCCTTTTTTTCAGACATCTCTCATGTTCCCCCACACCTTAATGAAGGACTCAAGCCCAAAACATTGGTGATGTATCTTTACCTTTGCTATATAAAGGCACTGTTTGACCTGCTGAGTTCATCCAGCATTGGTGTGCGTTTTTTATAAATTTCTAAAGAACTTTGGGAATGTCACAGAGAGAAAGGGTGGGGGCGGGGGGGGGGGTGCGGAAGAGACCAATGGTGGACCCTCCCTCTCAGAATTTTGAGCAGCAGAGAAACCCCCCAGTGAGTGCTCCATGTATACAGCCTTTTTTTTTGCCAGGCGGAATTATGGGAGGGCAGGTCCGCCATCGCTATAGCCATTACCATTTTCCCACAGTCCTTTATAAATTTATAAGGGCCTATATACATCAGCACAACAGGAGCTGAAGGGCTCATACTGCGCTGTACATAATGCTTTTTCTTTCTTTCTTTCTTTGGCTTGGCTTCGCGGACGAAGATTTATGGAGGGGGTAAAAAAGTCCACGTCAGCTGCAGGCTCGTTTGTGGCTGACCAGTCCGATGCGGGACAGGCAGACACGATTGCAGCGGTTGCAAGGGAAAATTGGTTGGTTGGGGTTGGGTGTTGGGTTTTTCCTCCTTTGCCTTTTGTCAGTGAGGTGGGCTCTGCGGTCTTCTTCAAAGGAGGCTGCTGCCCGCCAAACTGTGAGGCGCCAAGATGCACGGTTTGAGGCGTTATCAGCCCACTGGCGGTGGTCAATGTGGCAGGCACCAAGAGATTTCTTTAGGCAGTCCTTGTACCTTTTCTTTGGTGCACCTTTGTCACGGTGGCCAGTGGAGAGCTCGCCATATAATGCTTAATTATGTTATAATTAGGCAAGATTAATTTTGTTTAAACACAAGATCATAATACACTTCTTTTTTTTTCCAGATTTACCATTTCTTGTGGCCATTTTAGAGTAAGTGTGAATAAAGACAAGGAAAAGCATCAAATATGAAGCATTTTGGTTGTAAAATAGGTAGAAAAAAAAGTAAGTAGGAGCTATTGCCTACTTCTAATAATCCATGCTGCAGCAACCCACATTATCCCACTTCTGGCTTCCAGGTAAAATCTGTGTTATAAGGTTTTCACTTGTTGTGCCAATAATTCTGAGCACTGGTTGTGAATCCAATCTGTTGCCTCATTCTCTCCTGGCAGTGTAATACTGCCAAGAGAGAACACAATCTGAAATCAAGGTGCTTTGAAATCTGAAATGAAATGTAGGAAAAATTGGAAATACTCAGCATAATGGGCAGTTTCTGAGGAGAGATCAGGTTGACATTACAGGTCAATGACCTGAAGTCTCAGGGGCTGATGAAAGATTATTGACCGAAATGTTTATTCTGCTTCTGTCTCCATGGAAGTGTTAGGTGTTTCCAACAGTTTTGCTTGCATTTCAATCTGTTCTAGGATGCATTTTACCAATGTCCTTCAGTGTCTTAACACCCTGAGATATCTGTGCCCACCTGCTTCCTCAACTCGACATCCTTCATCTTCTCTTTCCTCTGCGCTTGGACTATCTGTCACTCCAAGTGTCCACTTCCAATGACTCCAAACCACGACACACTAATAGGGTGTTGGAAAATCACTGCTGGCATTGCGAACTTTACCCAGAACACTGCAGCCTGGCAGTAACACTCTGTTTGCATCTACATTTGACAGCGGAGTATAAAACAAGAACCCCCACTGTGTATATTCATTACAATCCTTTGAAATGAAGATATTAAATAAAGGAGGTGGGAGATCGCTGCCCTTTAATAGGTGATTCTCATACCAAACACAACACAAGATAAGCCTCACATCTTAACATTTTTTTGCTGGAGGCTCTAAGGTGTGAAGGGCCATAGTAGGCATCACCATCCATTGGGTAAGTTCAGCAATGTATTTTAGCATGTTTCCTCCAGGGCTGGTTATTTACATACATCCCTTAATTACCATCTGTGCACCCAGCGGCGCTCTCTCTACAACATGAATGCTTCCATCTGTTGATGTTGCTCTCTTACAGTGATCCAAATTTTTCCCATCTTTGTGTCTTAGCAACAAATGCCTTTTCCTTTTTTAAAACATTTTTTTTGTTTGCCCAGAGCTCATCTGGGAAACATTTGCTAATTCCGTTTCCCAGTGATCTTAAATCATGGAAACATGAAATATACAAACAAATGGTCACAATAATTTTCAAATAATCCAGATTTATTTTTTTATAAATTTCAATATAAAATGAATGTAACTATTCCAATAATGTTCGTAGCTACAGTTTCATGTCATTATATGACACCTTATGATTAATATGCACATATATTTGTCACTTCACAAACATTATTATCAATCGTTCTCTTTTTTTTGCTTAAATTAGGAAATTAGGTTTAAAATTTTCTTATGCCTTATTTGTTAGCATAATAAATAGAACAGAGAACAGTGGAGGACAGTAACAGTCCCTTCAGCTCATGATATCTGCACCAAACATGATGCCAATTAAACTATATTCTTTCTGCTTGCACAAGATCCCTACCTCCTCTATCCCTGCATATTCATAGGTTTATCCAACAGCCTCTCAAAAGCTGCTCTTATATCTGCTTCCACCATTGTACCTAAAAAGCCTGTTCCATTCTCTGCGTACATAAAACTTCCCCTTCGTATCTCCTTGAAACTTTCCTCCTCTCACCTTAAGTGCATGCCCTCTTGTATTTGAAATTTATCCCCTGGGAAAAACAATCTTGTTTATCTCCTCTATTTATACTTCTCAAAATTTTATGAAACTGTCAGGTCTCCCCTCAGCCTCTGACATTCCAGAGAAAACAAGTTTGTCCAACCTCTCCTTTTATTATGACCTGTGAGTAATGTGTCAAATGTGAAGCATATTAAATTAAATTTTAATTTAAAATGTAAACTTAACATATAAATTTTAACAATACAGTATAGTAGAAAGCCCTTCCAGGCCATGATATCCATGCAGCCCAATTACATTCAATTAACCTACCAAACGGTATGTTTTGGAGGGTAGAACAAAATTATAGCACTGTGGGGAAAACCCACAAAGGTCACATGCAAAAAGTACAAAGTCCTTGCACATAGTGCCAGATCCAAACTCTAGGCGCTGATGCTTTAACAGCATTCCACGGACCACCACACTAAGGGTGCTGCCATCAGCAGGACTGAACTCCAGCTTCCAGGGGACTCAGTGTCCAGAAAAGGGAGAGGAAATATTTGTCAAAGTTCCTGCTTTCTGATAAATAAAACTTTGAAGTGCAGAGTGTGAGAGACCAGGTGAGTGCAAGGAAGATAGAATGAGAAAGAGAGAGGAAGGATAGTGACTGAAAGTATGAAACAAAATTAGAGAGTGGGAGGGGTTATGTGTGCGTGTGCCCTATTTGAGAACAGGACTGGGCATGAATGAAATGTGTCTCTCTCATAATCAACTGTCTGATATTCACTGCCTTTACTTTCTTTGAAGGACCTTATCAGGGGAAATACTAGAGGGCTTGTAGCTGAACTTGGTTGAGAGTAGTAACAAAAAGAAGAGGAAATTGCAGGAGAAACAAAAATTAGTTCAAAATAAAATCTTTTTTTTTGCTTTCAAATCAACTGGTGGAAATTATAACCTTGTCACTGCAACAGAAACTGACTTGAACAGCTAAGCTTTCAGCCAAACATGATGGTGAGATGAAGCTGTTCTTATTTTCCCCTTTAACATTTCCTGATAATCCACAATTGGATCATGAAGGCAACTGACTGTCTGTGGGTGAAAAAGTCTTTTGTTTGGCAATCTATTACATTCCAAATGTCAAGCACATTGGAACAAAAAAAAAGCCATTTCCTGCTAGTTTTTTTTTAACCTGAGGGAAGAACTGGAGTTTTAAAAAAAAATCTGTCAATCTACATTATCCTCCAATTGACCTTTAGAAGATCCCAAATGAAATTAATCTCTTGAGGATCCAGGATCCAGTGAAATATGCAGATTGATATTGTGCCATCAAAAGCAGAATAATAGGTCAGCACAGGTTAGATGGGCCAAAGGGACTGTTTCTGTGGCGTGGTGCTCTATGATTCTAAAGGGACATGCTTCATGCCATGGAAGCATCAGGATTCTGAGCATTACAAGATACAAAGCCCCTGTTGTAATACGTATCTACTATTCTCCATCTTAAACAAAATTTACATTTATTTCACACCTATCACTCTTAGGATTTCCCAAAGTGCTTTCCAGTCAGTGAAATATTTTTCAAGTGCATTCACTTTTGCAATGAGGGAAATATGGCAGCCAATGTATTAAAGGCAACCCCCAGAGACACAATATGATGACAACCAGATCATCAGTTTTGTTCAGGAATAAATACCAGACATAACTGCAGGGATATCTTCAAAATGATGTTGAAGAATCTTCTGCACCCACCTTTAAAATAGAAAGAGCTTTTGTTTGAAAAATGGGCACCTCTAATAATGGTCACCCTCAATACTGCCTTAGAAATAAATGAACACCAAAAGAGTGATTCTACTCAATTTCATAGTTTTAAATAATATCACAGTCAGCAGGTGAACCTTTGTTTTCAGTCTACATTCTTACAGATGAGCTTGTTCTTCCATACATAAGCAGTAAATGAATCTGTAACAGCTATGAGAGCATCTCTAAATGCTCAAAACTAAACCAGTATATCAATTTAACCAGTACTGTTGGTCGGACTTCAATCTCTGTAAAAAGCAATGATATTCCATGCACACCAACATTTAACAAAGAAGCTGGGCAATTTAATTAAACATCAGAGGCTGTGATCAGAGAGAGAGAGAGAGAGAGAGAGAGAGAGAGAGAGAGAGAGAGAGAGAGAGAGAGAGAGAGAGAGAGAGAGAGAGACTATTACAACCATGGTTTAGGATTAAATAGCTTGTTTTCCACTCAAATGATTTTGAGTTTCACACTATGGACAATTTTCCACTTGGTCATACTCATTGAAAAGCAATTATTCCTGGACCATGATCATGATATAACATCCATTTGATTAATTTTAAATTAAACTACTTTTGTAATACTCTGAAATAGCAATAAAAAGATATTTTAGTGAGATGTGTGTTCCAAAGGGATTACATTAATATAGTTTGATTTTGCACATTTGGGCATTGTTCAATTTCCAATGGTGTGTTTATTTATTGCATGTTTACCCTGTTGCATATCTTTTATTTGCATTGGATGGTTAACCATTGACTCTTGCTCCCATTGCTTACGAACAATATTTTTCTTCTAACTACTTGGTGATGTTGTTTGGTGCCTCATGGGAAGAATTAGGGTAAGAATTCACTCTTAACAATCTCTGTTAAATGTGTAATGTAGCAATAAATGCTTGTTGATCTTAAAAATAGTGTTTAATTAATTTAAGAAGTAGAAATAAATTTTTAGTAGGTATATTTTTCTAGATTGTATGTTTAGCTTATAGAAAGGAGGGTGAATTTCCTCCCTGATCTTGATGATTATTCACGTCATCAACTATTGGTTTTGAATGCATGCCTGCACGCTTTCTTTTGAATAAAATGCCCCACAGATTAGAAAAGGGCTAGTGAGTTTTGACAGATAATAACGTGAAACTGCTGGGTCTGTTAGAAAGTAAAATAAACAGGTCATGCTAACAGAGGGAGGAAGTCAAAATCATGAAGTTGTACTATTGCTGGCCTCAGGAGCAATAGATGCAGATCCTGTTTCTTAACCGTCGAAAAATATCGTGGCGCAGTGTTAGCCAGAGTGAAAGACTCAAATCCCAATGGATCCAATTTAAATGTTGGGGCACGAGGAGTAAGAAGAGAATTTGAAGGAGGTCTTTTAACTGAAGAGCAATGAACCTCCCTCATGGTCACTCTCCTTCCCTTCAGTACATTGTTTTGGAAGCGTTCATCAGCCATCACAACCCTTTTCTCACAAAGTTCCCCGACATCTCTTTCTTTCCCGCCAAAACCCTCCACTTGGCCTATTATCCATCAAGATTCAGTCCAACTGCTTTTGTCTTTCTCTGACTTTTTGGGATCTATTTCTGCATCTAAAATGCATCTTCAGAACAAATGGCTGCTTTAATATGCGTTACCTGAAAACAAGTTGAAGTAAGCCATGAAATCTCGATGTGTGAAAGAAAAAGATGTATTCTTGTAGTGATGAAAGCTTTGAGGATATGGTGATAAAACTGGTAACTGAGGAGAAGAACCTATTGCTAAAAAAGCCCAATGTTTTGGACATGATTTATTCCTCAGCTACCAAAACATTCTTATACATGTGACAACTTCTTATTTTGCAGGTGTCAAACTCAGCCAAACTATGAAACCACACCCAGAGTAACACAAACATTGAAACCTCCATTTGAGTGCAGCCTTGGGGACACAGTGCAAAGAACTTTTCAACATTACAAATCTATCATGTTGCCAGTAACATCAATGTCTACCATTATGCAAATCTCACAAAATGATATTTGTATTGCACTATCTTCCCCTCTTAAGTGTGCATGTGGATAAATAGTGTAGCACATTATGGAAGCTCCAGTAGATGCTTAATAGGGGTTGCAATCTACTGCAAAATATTTTATATTACATTTAAGTGTACACTCTTGATAAGCAGATAAAGATTGTGGGAAATTGACACTGACCATGAGTACAGCATAACAGCACTGTTACCTGCACAAAGAGATATAAAAGATAGCAAACAATGCTGAAGAGGCAGTTCCATTTTTTATGATAGTTTCCCATGGGAAAGTCATCTCTCAATAACACATTACAGCTTAATTTCAGGACTCTATAAATCCCAGGGTTGTGTTGTGTGTATTGGCACTTTCAGCTGGAGAACACTCTACCACTGTGTTGATAAGGAACTCTGAAGCAGTGGACAGACATTTCATCCAAAATCACAGTCAATTTCTGAATGTGGAGCAACTTCGCTAAGTGTGCTAAATTGAGCTTGGAGAGGGTATAATAAAGCCCAGCAAGAGCAGGGAACCAGCCAAACATCCCAGAATAATTACTGAATGATTCAAGCAGCCCAGAGTGGCCAGGGAATAACTCAAACACTTCAGTTAAAGATTGGAGAGGGCTAAACAGCCAAGCCATGTGGAAATTTTGTCAAACAACATGATTTGAGCTGAGATTGGATCCATGCTGGCACGAACTGGACTTCAGTCAAACTCCTTGGCACAATTGAAAGTGAATCTAGCATTCAGGGTTGATCTTAGATTGAACAAAACATACAGGCATAAGCTGGAAGTCAGCCAAATACCTCAGCATGAACTGAGATCAAGTCAAATGCCTGGTGTAAACTGGGAAGAGATTAAACAATTTCAGCATGAATTAGGAAGCAATCCAACACCTGGACACTGAAACCCTCAATTAAAAAAAATCACTCTACAACAGCATTTCAGATAATTTCTCAAATCAACTTCCAATTATATCTATTAGAGTTTCTAAAAATATAAGGGTTAACCAATCAATTAAAACCCTCCATAGGCCACACAACAAACCCGTTACATGCACATAGCAACCTATTGCCTTCAAATACATCCATTATCAAACATTTTTCTTTATTTAAAAAATAGTTTTGAGTTTACCATTTAATCCAACATACAAAGTCTTCTAATATAACAAATAACGGGTCATATCATATGTATTTTCAGATGAAGATTGATACTCTATTCTCAGCTTGATTAACGATTCTTAATTTTGAACAAGGCATTGCTTATTACAATTTAAGGTGGTGCATAGAACACATATGTCCAAACTTAAATGATCTCATTTTTATTCAGATGTCAATCCACTATGTAAGAAGTGTAAAATTGTTGAAGCTCCATTGATTCATATGTTTTGGGAGTGTCTCAATTTAGGAAGATTTTGGGAAAAAAATTAAAACTACATCAATGATTTTTAAGATCAAAATTGATCTTTAATTGCCTTGCTTGTGTTTTCTCATGAACTGGATATACCCCTATCTGCATTCCAGGAGAAAGTTTTAGCTTTTATCATGTTGACAGCTAGACAAGCAATTTTATTGAACTGGAAAGATGACTCTTCACCTACCCATATACAATGGTTACATGATGTAATGTCCTATTTAAGCTTGGAGAAAATTAGATGCAACATTATAGATAGTAAGTTTCAATTTGAAAAGACAAGGAAATATATCATGATTGGAAGATTTAAGAAGTTTTGGATGCTCTCGTGATTCTCTGTCTAGTTTCTGAAGGTCGCTATTTGATCCATATCTTTACATCCTTTTCTACAAGATAACCTTGATTAGAGGGAGGGGATAAATTAGATTTAGTTTTAGGTTTTTTTTTCTTTTTTTCTTATTTTTAGATTAACTTGTTAATATTGGTTTAATTATGTTTGTCATAGATCATATTAAATTAGACAGAATTTACCCTTTGTTTAGACCTAGTGGTTGTCTAATATAGTTTACTTGGGTTCTATCCAGAATTATTTTTAAGAAATATGGTTAAATAAACAAATATGGATAGGTTTTTTGATTTACATTTATATTAATTGTATATATATCTATATATATATATATATAGATATATATATCTATATATATCTATATAAATATATATAGATATCTTTGGCTTGGCTTCGCGGACGAAGATTTATGGAGGGGGTAAAAAGTCCACGTCAGCTGCAGGCTCGTTTGTGGCTGACAAGGCCGATGCGGAACAGGCAGACATGATTGCAGCGGTTGCAAGGGAAAATTGGTTGGTTGGGGTTGGGTGTTGGGTTTTTCCTCCTTTGCCTTTTGTCAGTGAGGTGGGCTCTGCGGTCTTCTTCAAAGGAGGTTGCTGCCAGCCAAACTGTGAGGCGCCAAGATGCACTGTTTAAGGCGTTATCAGCCCACTGGCGGTGATCAATGTGGCAGGCACCAAGAGATTTCTTTAGGCAGTCCTTGTACCTTTTCTTTGGTGCACCTCTGTCACGGTGGCCAGTGGAGAGCTCGCCATATAACACGATCTTGGGAAGGCGATGGTCCTCTATTCTGGAGACGTGACCCATCCAGCGCAGCTGGATCTTCAGCAGCGTGGACTCGATGCTGTCGACCTCTGCCATCTCGAGTACTTCGACGTTAGGGGTGTAAGCGCTCCAATGGATGTTGAGGATGGAGCGGAGACAACGCTGGTGGAAGCGTTCTAGGAGCCGTAGGTGGTGCCGGTAGAGGACCCATGATTCGGAGCCGAACAGGAGTGTGGGTATGACAACGGCTCTGTATACGCTTATCTTTGTGAGGTTTTTCAGTTGGTTGTTTTTCCAGACTCTTTTGTGTAGTCTTCCAAAGGCGCTATTTGCCTTGGCGAGTCTGTTGTCTATCTCATTGTCGATCCTTGCATCTGATGAAATGGTGCAGCCGAGATAGGTAAACTGGTTCACCGTTTTGAGTTTTGTGTGCCCGATGGAGATGTGGGGGGGCTGGTAGTCATGGTGGGGAGCTGGCTGATGGAGGACCTCAGTTTTCTTCAGGCTGACTTCCAGGCCAAACATTTTGGCAGTTTCCGCAAAGCAGGACGTCAAGCGCTGAAGAGCTGGCTCTGAATGGGCAACTAAAGCGGCATCATCTGCAAAGACTAGTTCACGGACAAGTTTCTCTTGTGTCTTGGTGTGAGCTTGCAGGCGCCTCAGATTGAAGAGACTGCCATCCGTGCGGTACCGGATGTAAACAGCGTCTTCATTGTTGGGGTCTTTCATGGCTTGGTTCAGCATCATGCTGAAGAAGATTGAAAAGAGGGTTGGTGCGAGAACACAGCCTTGCTTCACGCCATTGTTAATGGAGAAGGGTTCAGAGAGCTCATTGCTGTATCTGACCCGACCTTGTTGGTTTTCGTGCAGTTGGATAATCATGTTGAGGAACTTTGGGGGACATCCGATGCGCTCTAGTATTTGCCAAAGCCCTTTCCTGCTCACGGTGTCGAAGGCTTTGGTGAGGTCAACAAAGGTGATGTAGAGTCCTTTGTTTTGTTCTCTGCACTTTTCTTGGAGCTGTCTGAGGGCAAAGACCATGTCAGTGGTTCCTCTGTTTGAGCGAAAGCCGCACTGTGATTCTGGGAGAATATTCTCGGCGACACTAGGTATTATTCTATTTAGTAGAATCCTAGCGAAGATTTTACCTGCAATGGAGAGCAACGTGATTCCCCTGTAGTTTGAGCAGTCTGATTTCTCGCCTTTGTTTTTGTACAGGGTGATGATGGTGGCATCACGAAGATCCTGAGGCAGTTTACCTTGGTCCCAACAAAGCTTGAAAAACTCATGCAGTTTGGCATGCAGAGTTTTGCCGCCAGCCTTCCAGACTTCTGGGGGGATTCCATCCATACCTGCTGCTTTGCCACTTTTCAGTTGTTCGATTGCCTTATATGTCTCATCCAGGGTGGGAACCTCATCCAGCTCTAGCCTTAGGGGCTGTTGAGGGAGCTGGAGCAGGGCAGAATCTTGGACTGAGCGGTTGGCACTGAAAAGAGATTGGAAGATATATATATATGATATCAAACATTTTTGAAGCGAAATCCAATCGATAACTTTATTTGTGTTTAAAGAAGGTACATAGGTCATAATAAAGAATGTCATTTAATCTTCTTTCACATTAAGGAGGAAAAACCCAACACCCAACCCCAACCAACCAATTTTCCCCTGCAACCGCTGCAACCGTGTCTGCCTGTCCCGCATCGGACTTGTCAGCCACAATCGAGCCTGCAGCTGACGTGGACTTTTACCCCCTCCATAAATCTTCGTCCGTGAAGCCAAGCCAAAGAAAGAGAACATTCTCAAATACCCTTGCATTTCCAGCCTGTATTAAATATTGCATTGTTGTAGATAGGAACAATTCTCTTCATGACTCCAAACCTTATTTTACTCATACTTACTCATAAGGCCCACATCACTCCGTGGTGTCACTATTGGTATTGCTGGGATCCCTGAGCAAGTATTATTGGGGATAAGAATGGAGGCATTAGGTTAGTGTAAGGGCAGGTTGAGAGCAAAAGATCAGGATTTATCTGGGAGAACATTATAGAGGACAGAGAGGTGTGAGTTCAGAACACATCCTTTAATCTCTGCCTGTGAAAGCCCACATTTGTTTCAAGCACAGATGAATGAAATCTTTACTTCCTTCCTTACTGCTAACCTGTAGAACTTTACGTTGCAGCACATTAAGTTTGGTGCACACTATTTCCAAGGCCATTATTTTAGGAAGCAAAGAGACTGAATCTAAGCTGTCCCCTCTCCTCTCTTGAGCTGCAAGTCAGCTTGGTATGGACATAATCTGATGCAATGTCAATTTCAAAGTTGCTCAGAGAATAGTTTCATTCGGAGTGTCTGGGATTATTCAGGGAGATGTAAGATTTAACCTATCCCAGGCTTCACTGATGCCTACTGATGTCTGTTGGAATATAGAGTCTGTACGATACTGTCAGGCAGTAACTCACTCGTGCCTATTTCCATTTTAATTTTCCACTGGGGAGGAGAGAAATCATTCATTTCCGTGAAATAAAGGGAGCTCTTGGCAGTTGTAACAGGTTTACTGTGGAGTTCTAGTGGGTTTTACCGTACATCTTAAATAGCATTTGTTGAGATCTGCTTGTTTTAAAGCTTTGTCACAACAATAATAATGAATTCTTCCTTCTGTACCCCAGTGAGATTTGCTTCATAACTGGAAGAAAGTCACACACTAATGGCAAGGATGAAGTTACACCGAGAGGATTCTGTAACACCAAAGTCTGTTGAACATATCCAAGGTTTTCATTAGATTACAGCTAATAGCTCATTCCCACCATACTTCACTTAATCTGTCTATATTGATACACACACACACACACACACACACACACACACACACACACACACACAGACACACACACACACACACACACACACACACACAGACACACACACACACACACACACACACACACACATACACACACACACACCTCAGATTATACCTGATCAAGTGATAGCAGAAACATTAATAAAAATTCAGGGAATTCTTTTGTTTTTATTGATTTGGTTGAAGATAATACTGTACAGTACCTACTACTCTGCACCTGCCTTCACATTGTACAACTCTTTAGCACCAGTCATGGTAAGCGCAGTACATATATGGTCTTATTACTATTATTACCTGTGTATGTATATATTTATTGGTACTGTACAGTATTTACATTTTATTTACTATGGTATTTAGACATGTGTATGTACAATGTAGAGGTAAAGGTAGTAAAGGTAAAGGAACCTTTATTGTCACGTAATACTACATTTAGAATGTAACATACATGAATTCCTTTACCCTTTCTCTACCGTAAGAAAGACAGAGAGTCTTTGTCCAGCACCCCTCACAGAAATGAGGCCCCGATGAGGAATAACCTTACAACCTCTGGTTTCTCTGGTTTACAAGACCAGTGCTCTAACCACTGAGCTATTGGTTTAGGTACATGTGTATGTGTGTCATAGTATCTTATGATGTACAGTATTTTTCACCTATAATGATTGACTTGCGCCTAAATCAATTGATGTCCCCACAAAAATGAGACCTGAACGCAAGTTGATACATGGCTATATTGTGTGTGTGTGTGTGTGTGTGTGTGTGTGTGTGTGTGTGTGTGTGTGTGTGTGTGTGTGTGTGTGTGTGTGTGTGTGTGTGTGTGTGTGTGTGTGTGTGCTTGTGTGTTATTCAAATCCATGTAAGGGCTAGCCTATGATACAAACATCCTGTCAATGTAGATTTGGGGTACTCTGTGATCATAATTCAGCACTCATACCCATCAGTTAAGCAGTAGGCCACAAAGGTGTAATAGAGAAACTACTGATTTGCTCCCAAGACTTTAGGCAGTGTTACCCCCAATAATAAGGCTGCAAGGCTAAGACACCCATCATGTACCATCGAATCAGGGATCTTGTCCACAAAAGGATCTGCAAATGTTTTATGAGAATCACATTCGTATATTATGACCCTATTCTCACATCAATATTACACTTCATACAGGTCCTGATACAGTATTATACCAACCTGATCAGAGCCTGGATGTGCTGTTGAGAATTATTTGCCACAACCTATTGTGGTTAACACTGCTTATAGACTTTAGGGAGGAAATCAATACTTTCTCCATTTTCTCTTTGTGGCCTCCCTACTTCATCTCTGATGGGAGTGAATGCAGAATCCCTTGTTCTGTGATTGTGGAGGATTAGACACAGTGTAACAGTGTGGCGAAACCACTATAGTATATATGAACAATATGACCTTTTACATTTGACCCTGCTCTCACTGGCCGGCTCGTAACTCCTCCCCTTTATCCCCATAAAGGCTGTCATGCCACAACTCTGCCCCCATTTTGAGTCCGGGTCAGGGAGAGCCAGCCACACAAGGGATGCTGTCCATCTCTTGCTAATAAAAGCCTTCAGTTCCAGTAACTTCAGTCTTTGCATAAATGATCATAGATCAAACAGTATGAAATTGTTGTTTATTTAATCAAGTTAAGTATTAGTTGGTGTGTAACTAGAATACTAGCTGATTCAGAAGAGGTAATGATATGGGAAATACCACATTTTTATGTATTATTCAGACTATACAATAATACCATTCTAGTTATTTTATTTATTGTTTGGGGTATACATGAAGTTAAGTCAGGCCAAGTTTATTATCATCTGATTGCATAATTACAACCCAATGGGACAGCGTTCTTCAGTCCTCGGTGCAAAACATGCAGACACACAACCAAGACATAACACACATATGTAGGGCATGTATTCATATTTACAAATACATAAATAAATATTGTTTCATAAATATGAAAGTATCAGATGGTTAATGGGAGAAGTTTGTTTGGTCGTTCAGCTTTCTCATTGACCATAGGAGAAAGCTGTTATTCAGCCTGGTTTAAACAGCATATGAATTTCACCACTAAAAGAGGGATTAGGTGTACACCAACATCCCTGGTTTGTAAAAGGTTGCACCTTGCCCCCACCTTGGTTACTCAGATCACATCTCTGTCCTGCTAACCCCGGTGTATAGACCACTGGCAAAGCAAACTAGGTTAGATCACAGGGAGATTAGAATGTTAGCTTTGAGACCATGCACTGGAGCTGTTTTATGCAGGCAACCATCTGCAATATTTATGTAAACATAGAGGAGTTGTGACTGGCTACATCAGCAAGTGCATTGAGGATGTCACTGAGATTAAATTCTTCTCAGTCAGGGGTAACCAGAAACCATGGTTGGTTGCAAAGGTCTGGGCCCTTCTCAGAGATCATAATGCTGCCTTCAGGACAGGGTATAGGATATCAGTAAGATCAGCCAGGGCTGAACTCTCCTGTGCAATCTGGAAGGCAAAATTGGGGTACGCACAGAAGATCCACAGACAGCTGGGTGACACCAGCAACATGAGATGCATGTGGCAAGGACTCAACTCTATAATGGATCAAAAGTAAAACTTGCAAATTAAGGACAATAATGGCTCCCTTCCAGACAGACAGATCATCTTCTATCCAAAGTTTGATGAGAAGAACACGATGATGACAAAGAAAGATCTTTGTCCCACTGATGAATAGGCCCCCTGTATAGCCACAGCCAAGGTGAGGAGAACCCTATCCAAGGTGAACCCACACAAGGCAGCAGAACTGCGCAACATACCTGTTCAGGTAGTCGTGCAGACCAATTGATGGAGGTCTCTATGAACACTTTCAACAGTATTCAAGACTGATACCATCATCCTGGTACCCAAGAGGGCGACAATAACAGGCTTTATTGCCTACAGCCCTGTGGCACTGACCTTCACCATTCTGAAATGCTTTGAGCGTATGGTGATGGAACACATCAAATCAAACCTCCCAGAGACTTTGGATCCATTTCAATTCACCTATAGAAGAAACCATTCCACAGAGGTTTCTTGTCGCTTCACTCGGTCCTGACCAACTTGGAGAACAATGCCTCATACACCAGGCTACTCTTCATTGACTTCAGTTCATAACCTTATGATCATTCCCTAGAGTCTGGTGGAGAAGCTATCCTGCTGAGACTCAACACCCCTCTCTGTAATTGGATCCTAGACTTCCTAACGGAAAGACTGCAGTCTGTCTGGGTTGGTAGGAGAATGCCAAGCACAGTCAGGCTGAGCACTGGCCCACTTCAGGGCTGGGTGCTCAGCCCACTACTGTTCAGGCTACTGACCCATGATTGCATTACCAGATACAGCTCCAACCATGTTAACTGTAGCTGGCCTCATCAGCAACAACCAAGAATGGCACTACAGAGCAGAGGTGGAAAATCTCATGAAATGGTGCAAGAGTAAAAACCTGAATCCTCACATGGTCAAGATGAAGGAGATGATCATAGACTTCAGGAGGACCAGGAATGACCACCCTCCACAACATATCAGCAACTCTGTAGTAGAGAGAGAGGAGAGCACCAGGTTCCTTGGAGTTCACTTAACTAGTGACCTATTGTGGACATTCAACATCTCCTCACTTGTCAGGAAGGCACAGCAGTGACTGCACTTAATAAGAAGATTGGAGCGGGCAGGGCTACAAGCCACCATTATTTCAACCTTCTATAGAAGTTCATTCGAGAGTGTTCTAGCTGGCTGCATCTCAGTGTGGTATAGCCACTGCAGAGAAATGGATCAGAGGTCAATAAGTGTGGCAGAGAGGATCACTGGAGTCTCCCCCCTCTCCTATCAACTTGATCTACTGGGTTCATTGCCTGAAGAGTGCACACAAAATTATTGAGGACCTCTTCTAACCTGCACACAGCATCTTCCTGTCAGGGAAGAGATACAGGAGTATGAGAGCCAGCACCACTAGGCTGAGAAACATCTTCTTCCCACGGGCAGTGGGAATGATCAAGGGAACTGATTACCCTCACCATCCTAGACTTGTATGTACAAAACAATATTTATTTATTTATTTGTATCGATGAAATAGTTGTCCTGCATATGTAATGCTTGTATGTGTGTTGTGTCTAGTTGTGTGTCAGCATGTTTTTCACTGAGGACTGCAGAAAGCTGTTTCATCGGGTTGGACTTGTAAAATTAAATGATAATAAACTTGACTTGACTTGACTTGGTGTTGGCTCTGATATTCCTCTATCTCTTTCCCAACAGGAGCAGCTAAAAGATGCAGTGTGCTGAGTGGAAGGGGTCCTCAATGAATTTGAGAGCCCTCTTCAGATAATGATCTGGGTAGATCACATCGATTGAAGGGAGAGAGATTCCAGTGATCCTTTCTGCCACTCTTATGGTCCTGTGGATTGACCTTCCATCCATTTCTCTGCAGCCATCGTACCACACTGTGATGCAGCCAGCCAGGATATTCTCAATAGAGCTCCTGAGAAAGGTTGACCTAATGGTGGCCGGTACCCTTGCCTGCTTTAGACTTCTTAGGAAGTGAAGTCACTTTTGCACCTTTCTGACAACTGAGGAGCTGTTATGCATCCACGATAGGTCACTAGTTAAGTGAACGCCAAGGAATTTGGTGTTCTCCATTCTCTCCACTACAGAGATGTTGATGTGTAGTGAAGGCTAGTCGTTCCTGGTCCTCTTGAAGTCCATGATCATCTCCTTCATTTCACTCATGTTGAGGCTCAGGTTGTTATTCTTGCACCATAACATGAGATTTTCCATCTCTTCTCTGTAGTGCGGTTCATCGTTGTTGCTGATGAGGCCGACTACTGTTGTGTCATCTGCAAACTTAATGACACTGTTGGAGCTGGATCTGGCGTTGAAGTCCTGGATTAGTAGTGTGAACAGGAGCAGGCTGAGCACACAGGCCTGCAGTGCTCCTGTGCTCAGCGTGATGGTGCTCGAAATTCTGCTACCAAACCAGACAGTCTGTAGTCTTTCTGTTAGGAAGCCCAGAATCCAGTTACAGAGAAGGGTTTTGTGTACCAGTGAGGATAGCTTCTCCACCAGCCTCTGGGGTATGATCATATTAGCTGAGCTGAAGTCAATGAACAGCAGCCTGGCATATGAGGTGTCAAACTCCAGGTGGGTCAGGATGGGACTAGGCTATAGCATCATATGTGGAACGGTTTCTTGTAAAGGTGAATTGAAATGGGTCCAGCTTCTCTGGGAGGTATGCTTTGATCCATTTAATCACTGGACACAATGCATTTCATTAACAGTGAAGGTCAGTTCCACAGAACAGTAGTCATTGAGGCCTGTTATTTTCATCCATTTGGATGACGGTGGCTGTCTTGAACCCTGTGCCAATGACGGACTATGGTGCAGTGAGGTATTGAAGATGCCCGTGAAAACCTCCATCAATTGGTCTGCGCGGTCCTTCTGTACACATCCAGGGATGTTATCTGGTCCTGCAGCCTTGTGTGGGTTCTCCTTTGATAAGGTCCTCTTCACCTTGGCTGCAGCCAAGCAGGGAGCTCATTCTTCAGGAGGAATGAACTCTGCATCATCCTGTCCTTCTCATGAAACCATGCATTGAAAATGTTTAGTCTGTCTGGAAGGGAGGTGTAGTTGTCCTTAATCTGCAAAGTTAACGAGATAAGTTGTAATCTTGATCCCTCGCCACATGTGCCTGGTGAAGATACTGTGAAATAATATTTTATCTCTGTTCTGAGAAGTACTTGAGTTTTGATGATGGAATTATGTATTTCCAATGGTGGCTGAGGGGGATGAGACATTTTTATTGAGAAATTACTGGATGATTTTCAAATGTAGTTGGAATGTATTTGTCAGCCCTCCCCGTAGTCTGGTACTGATTCTTTAATAATACCTTATGTGCCAAACATCTTCCAGATCAGAGCAGGGAAGCCTGATTTGAAGTTTCTCTTGGAGAAGGATGAATTTTTATTTGTTGTGGATGATATGCTTGTGTAATATAGGAATGGGAAATGTGGAAAAATGCAATGTACATATTCCTCTTGTTCATCAGGCAACGGGAAGGGGTTGGAGAAATTGAATTTGTTTGTTTTTTCTTTAAAATCTCCCCCACTTCTTCTCATTCTTGAAAATGCTCAGTCAGGGTTCTGTTGCACATGTGGACTTCTTTTCTAATGTCTGTGCGGCGAGTCTAGACAATGATGTCATCAGGCAATTCAACTGCTAACGCTCTTGCTCCTATTTTTATCCTGTAAGAGGACACGAAGAGCAATCAGCATTGAGATTTTCCAACTTTTGGCTCTTGTCCAGACTAGCGGATCTTCGGGTCTTGAAGCTGTGCTGGATAATTGCAATCACTTCAGTCAAGATTAGATCAAGCAATTGAGGGATCTGAAATGGGATCATTGTTCTTGTAGCCCTCTTCTATGATCGATGCAGAAACATTCCTTACTGCCCCTGCTGACTTTAGGCTTCTCTATTCTAATGTGCTCCTACTTAGCTTCCTTCAGTTACCTCCCACTTAAACTCCTCTTTATTTAAAACCTCCAGCTTCTCGCTATCCTTCCATTTCTGGTATCTCATGGATCCTGATTTCATTGCCCTTTCATTGAACTGAATTCTGTTTGTCAACTTCACCTACTTTGATTCACAAGAAGATAAAGAAAGGGAATGAGATTGTGCTGCAAAGAGCCAGCATGGAATGAATGGCTGTGCTGTAATGACTCCCATTTTAAATGATGGTCACCCAAGATAATGTGTGTGGTCACACGTGTGTGTCGGATGGTGTCATTTGTAATTCCCTCATGAAAAATTAATTTCGACCTACATGGCATGATCAAAGCCATGACATCAAATCGAAGCGAACTAGCTCTGACCATGCTTCTCATTCTGACCTCAGCCACCATAAAACCTTTCATATGTATCAAACCTTTCTTGTGATGGTCACCCATCCAAAAATCTTTTTTTTTAATTTAAGTTCTTTTAAATTTTAGACATACAGCATTGTAACAGGCCCTCTCGGCCTACGATCCCATGATGTTTTTGGTACATTTTTGAACGGTTGGAGATAATCAGAGCCCCTGGGGTAAACCCATGCTGACATGCGGAGAACATACAAACTCCTTATAGGCTGCACTGGAATTGAACCATGGTCACTGATGCTGTAACAGTGTTGCACTAACTGCTACGCTAACTGTGCCCCTCAAGTACAATATTTTGGTTGATATTGCTCATAGAGGTACCTTTGGAGATTTTACAGTGTAAAAGGTTAGCTACTGTTATGCATCTTGTCATATTTATGACGTGGTACAGCATTAAGTAGCAAATTCACCAACAACCAATGGAGGAACATGTAATGCCTTTTTAGAGCAAATAATAGTTTATTCTTGTTCATTTACCAGCAATTAAGATGGTGCATATACTATTAGGATGTACCCCACACAAGCACAAGGTAAATGCGAAAGCTCATTGCAAGCACCTAATGCAATTGATTGCTGCATGCAATCAGTTTATCTCATTAGTTATGCAATTCTCCACTCCATTCGATCTCATATCCCGAATGTAAATGGCATATCAAGGAATGTGACATCACTGGAGCAATTTGAATAATAACCAAATGCTTTCTCTAGTGCGGCTGTGTTTAAAGATCACATGTAAATCAAATGTCAGGGGGGGAAAAATTGCTTTTTAGGCTGTCAGGAAAACAATTTAGCATCAGTTAGAGGTGACTGTTGGTAGCTGTCTGAATTATGTAAATGAAATCTCACGGCAGTCAGATCAAGCCCCTTGTTTGCAAAAAGGAATTACTAACATTCTTTAACCCCTGACTAACCTTATACCAGCTTGCCGTCTTCCATATTGTGGGGATATTACTGTTTTTCTCTGCTGTAGAGATATCCCCAACACATAATTACCACATTGTTGTGGTGGCACCACCACATCTTTCCATCTCATCCATTCCTGAAGGCCCTTGAATGGTCTGATGATGTACACGGCAAGGAACCAGTTCCTCTGGTGCCTGAGGTCAGAATGAGAAGCATCTTTAGAATTAGTACACTTGTGTCTGATGCCAGGAAATTCATTTGGATTGTGTTGGTTTTGCTCATGTCTTGCAGTTCGAAATTAATTTTTCATGAGGGAAGCACAATCATAACACAATCATCCCATGTGGAAATTTGACCACACACTCTGTTTTGGGTTACCATCATTTAGAATCAGAGACATTTTAGCACAAAGATCCCATTCTTTCCATTGAAACCACTCTGACTCTGCAGTACAATCCAATGGGTCTCATTCCTTTTCTTTATTTTCAAACCCTGCAAGTTTCTTTCCACGAGTATTCAGCCTTGTATTCCCTTTCAAAGTCATGGGGTATCTCCTATTACCAGCTGTATCTCTTGTCTAAAATACTGATCCTGAGACTATCAGCCAATGAGAAGGGCTTTGCTTTGTCTACTTTATCTGAACTTGTCATCATCTTATAAATCTTATAAACCTCCCTCATATCTCCCCTCGACCACAGATTTCTCTGTCCCTACACATTTAGCGTATCAAATTTATATTGTCTCTCAACATTTAGTCTGTCAATATTCTCTTTACTAACGATGCCGCTTTAGTCGCCCATTCAGAGCCAGCCTGTTTTGCGGAAACTGCCAAAATGTTTGGCTTGGAAGTCAGCCTGAAGAAAACTGAGGTCCTCCATCAGCCAGCTCCCCACCATGACTACCAGCCCCCCCACATCTCCATCGGGCGCACAAAACTCAAAACGGTCAACCAGTTTACCTATCTCGGGTGCACCATTTCATCAGATGCAAGGATCGACAACGAGATAGACAACAGACTCGCCAAGGCAAATAGCGCCTTTGGAAGACTACACAAAAGAGTCTGGAAAAACAACCAACTGAAAAACCTCACAACGGTAAGCGTATACAGAGCCGTTGTCATACCCACACTCCTGTTCGGCTCCGAATCATGGGTCCTCTACTGGCATCACCTACGGCTCCTAGAACGCTTCCACCAGCGTTGTCTCCGCTCCAACCTCAACATTCATTGGAGCGACTTCATCCCTAACATCAAAGTACTCGAGATGGCAGAGGCCGACAGCATCGAGTCCATGCTGCTGAAGATCCAGCTGCGCTGGGTGGGTCACGTCTCCAGAATGGAGGACCATCGCCTTCCCAAGATTGTGTTATATGGTGAGCTCTCCACTGGCCACCGTGACAGAGGTGCACCAAAGAAGAGGTACAAGGACTGCCTAAAGAAATCTCTTGGTGCCTGCCACATTGACCACCGCCAGTGGGTTGATATCGCCTCAAACCGTACATCTTGGTGCCTCACAGTTCGGTGGGCAGCAACCTCCTTTGAAGAAGACCGCAGAGCCCACCTCACTGACAAAAGACAAAGGAGGAAAAACCCAACTAACCAATTTTCCCCTGCAACCGCTGCAACCGTGTCTGCCTGTTCCGCATCGGACTTGTCAGCCACAAACGAGCCTGCAGCTGACGTGGACATTTACCCCCTCCATAAATCTTCGTCCGCAAAGCCAAGCCAAAGAAAGAAGAACTTCCTTCTGCCATTTGCTTTTGAATTCTGCTGGCCTAGCTACTCTCTCTGTTGCAGTTGAATGAATTCATCATCACTGATAGCCATACCTTCATGTTTGGATTCATTCACAAAGTTTAAAATTGTAATCTCCATTCCAATATCCAAGTACTTTATGGAAGAGAATCATGAAGTGAGACTGATAATTGGGGAACATCTATAATCCTCCACTCTGTGAAGCAACAAGTTACCCTGACTCACAGTTTCTACCCTTCAACCAATTTTGTACCAAGTTGAAAGTGGCCCTAATTTTCCAAGTCTCAGTGATGCCAAGCACCTTTTTCTGTGGGGTCCTTGCTTGTTCTGCAGGGGGATAGGGCTATTCTCCATGCAATGCTCTTTATATATTTGAACACACCTGGGACAATGTAGTCTGATTTCCCAGAGCATTGACTTGATGCAATTCTCTCCTACATCATTGCTCTCCATCCTAAATTATAATTATCAGCCAATCCCACCTTGGGATCCCTATCCTATCAAAGTTAATGACCTCTATCACTTTCCCCCACACAAACAATTCTAGTGCATCCACAATCCCTCCGTAAATCCCTAAACACCAGCTGCCAGGGCCCCATTTACAAACTCTCGAATATTTGCTTGCCAGCATATATTTATTGGAGCAAGTTCTCAGCCATTATTCACAAATGAAGTTTGTCATGGTAGGCCAGAATACAAATGGTCAATATTGCTCCAAACCCACTCCATTCTGCGCAGCTTCTCGGGTTCATGAGGTACACAACTTCGCACAAAGTGCTATGCAGATCTAGAACATCTTAATACATTTTAATTAAGTTAATTCTATTTTTCAGATCAGCAATTCTTTGACTTTTTTGGAGTGGAGCTTAACAATTATGAAATCAAGGTGCAATAGAAGTTCAGACCAAATCTGTTCTGGAATGCCTTGTTTGATTCTCATGTTCCATTTTGCACCAGCAAACTGGTTCCTCCACTTTCTCATTAGAAGACCAAAGTCAATATGTATTGGAAACAACATCTCCTCCTCACTGATTACCAACTGTCCTGGGTAAATTTGTACCTCTCACTTTGTTCATTTTAGATTGGTCACAGTGTTTGAGCTACCGAAAGAAAATAGACACACACGCTGAGAGCACTTCAGTTTATACAAATCTTTATTACAAATTCTAAAGCTGATATCAAACTACAATATGCAAGCCCTTCCCAATTATACTTATCAACGCCTGGACTGGTCCCAACTGCCGAAGCAAGACCACAACCGCACACTTGTAGTAGGTTGTCGAGGCGCCGGTAGCATCTTCTCCACCTCCCCCGACCGGGACGTTGGCTGGACTCTAGAAGTTCTTCTTCTTGCTAAGAGATATTGCCACCTCTCAGAGAGTCTCAAACTTCAGCTGCGGGATCATGGCTTATATTACCCAAAAACTGCTTACCCAAGCACCTATTCCCAGCACAAAAAGAAAGATAAGTGAGCAAGCTAGCATGCCTAGGCTTCTATCGAATAACACAACTTTCAGCTTATCACTTTGAATACAATGGTTTATTTTGCGTCAAGGTTAGGTCTCTGCCTGAAAGACTGTGTCCAAAACAAGCAGGGAGATTAAATGTTCTTGGTACACAGATGTCTTTTTGTCAGATAACTGCATCTCTGGGCCCCATGGTGGAATTTAGCTTATGTCTGCTGAGTCTCAAGCAGGTTACTGATTCTCAGCCTTGCAGGAGCAAAAAACATGGTTAAAACTCCAATACACCAACAGAGCCATACCCCAAGGATGTGTGCTTAGCCCAATGCTCTATTTATTATACACCCATGACTGTGTGGCCAGGCACAATTTCAATGCTACCCACAAGTTTGCCAATAACGCCACACTTGACGGCAGAATCACAAATGGCAATGAGGAAGCACACAGGAGGGAGACACCACAGTTGTCAGTAGAATCACAAACGGCAATGAGGAAGCGTATCGATAACAACTTTATGCTAAATGTCAGCAAAACAAAGGAGATGATTATAGACTTTAGAAAGAAGTCAGGGGAACACAACCCAGTCCTCATCAAGGGTCAAGAATTTCAAATTCCTGGATGTCAACATCCCCAATGATCTGTCCTGGAGTATCCATGTTGATGCAATCTCGAAGAAAGCTCGCCAGCGTCTACACTTTGTGTGGTGTCTGAGGAGGTTCATTACGTCACTGAAGACTCTCATAAACTTCTATAGTTGTACAGTGGAGAGCATTCTGGCTGGTTTTATCACTGCCTGGCACTAACTCTCAGGACAAGAATGAACTCTAGAGGATTGTTAACTCGGCCTGCGACGTCACAGCCACCCAGACTCCACTCCATCAAGGACATCTATGTGAAGCAGTGTTTTAAAAAAAGCAGCCTTTATCCTCAAAGAAAACCACCACCCAGGTCATGCCCTCATCACCTCGAGGAAAAGGTACAGGAGCCTAAAGACGAGCACTCAGTGGCACAAGGACAGCTTCTTCCCCATTGCCAACAGGTTCCTGAATGATCAATGAACCAAAGACACTGCCTTACTTTTCGTGGACTGTTATTGTTATTATTTTATTTTTATAGTAATGTTGTAAGATGATTATAATATGTATGTTTGCTCGATGATGATGCCACAAAACACTGAATTTTGTGACTGGTTCATGGCAATACATCTTGATTCTGATTCTGATTCTGATCCACTATCATTCAAAATCTGCACTTGTACATACGTCAAGTTTGAACTTATACACACACACACACACACACACACGTTGAAATGACAGCAATCTGATTTAAAGACAGTGCATGTGGGTGTGAATAACAGGTTGTCTTAATGGAGACCCAACACCTGCTCAACTGATAGTTATTTTTAATTCATCCCAGGCTAGCAGTTTTGCCCATTCTTAATTGCCCTTGAGATAGTTCATCTGTTTAAGGCACTCCCACAAAGCTGTTGGGTGGGGAGTCCCAGGATTGGGACTCAATAACCCCTTTTTTACTGGCACCTTGTCCCTGGAATTGACAACCATTTTACTGGTTAAAAGTTCAGTGGGAAAACGAATCAATCAGCAGACCAGTGTCAAATCATGCAAAAATCACACTGGGGATCTCATCTTGACCTCTACTCACTTCCCAGGAGTCAGCTGACACCAACATGCCGATTAACCCATTGTTAAAAGGACAAGTCACATGGGACATTTCCGGTTGAAGGTAGACTCTCCTATTCCTGGAAATGACTTGTGGTCAATATGAAAGCAGGTAGTGCCCCTTTTAAAAATGGCGCAACAAAAACAGGTTCTTTAACCGGGACACTGAATGGCCAATTAACTGGGATGCCAGTGCAAAAAGGGGGAATGTTGATTAACACCAGTGGTACATTTTGATGGGATGACAGTGTGTGACCTGCATGGGAACTTGAAGGTGCCTGTGCTCCCTTTTTCTTGTATTGTCTGAACAATTTCAGATGTGATGGTCCTTAAATACAAGGTTCACCTCAGGTACTGAGGAAATTGTTTGAAACCATTCAAAAATCATCATAAAGAACTGTTTAATTCTTACTTTTGTTGGGTGGTGAGTTACAGCTAACTCGAGAGGGGCCAAATAATCCACCAGATCGCCTGCAGATCCTCGATCCTAATATCTGTAGGGATAGATTCCCACCCCACACCCCCACCCCACCCCGCCCCGCTTATTGACAAACACTGTAAGATAAATTGTGCAGGATCCTTGTTTCTGAAATCTTTAAACCTCTGGGATATTAATAATTTGGTGATATCTTGACTTTTCCAATTGTGTGAAAATCTCCAAAATAAAAAAGAACAGGATCACTTAATTAGATTTATCTGCAGTGTCATTATTCACTCTGAAAATTCAAGGAGTGAAGATTCATTTCCTCACCAATTCAGGTGCTTATTGCCTGGAACTTACTTCCTATCCTGTGGGCATCATGAGTGAATATATTCTTTCTGGAGCCCCTGTCACAACTTGGCATGACAAATGCCAAGACTCTGCACTGAGGATGAATATGAGGAATGGTTTATCCTTCCTCAGGAAGGGATGGAGCTGACATTTCAATAACATTATATCAAAAGTACCAGGGTATGGTACTTGAACAATTGGGACATTTCCTTGAAACTGTGAATGCAAAGCTTGAACCACTTGTTTCTGATTGACAGAGGAATATTCAATACACTTAAGTTACTTAAAGTTGGATCATCTCCTCCCCGCCAGTAACTTTCCTCAGGATAGAGATTGGAGAATGTGCTAAATCATTAAACATCTCACCTGATCACTGTAGGAGATTGATAGAATATTGATTGCTCCAAGTATAGAATCCTCCCACCATTTTGATCAACAGGAAGATTCCCTGACCTAGTGCTCAAAAATATCCCAAATTCACACATTGACACATTGATCTTTTGGAATCTTGCTGTGCACGAGTGGGTTGTCTTGTTTGCCCATCACCAAATGGGGCAGTGCTTTCAATTTACATATGCACTTCCCAAGAGATATGATACAAACATGGAGCCCAGGTTTCAAGTGTGACTAGTTTCTCACAGACAAATTTAAGAAACATTATATTCTAACTCCATGGGATTATTCAGATATCATCATTGTTCTGTCTATAGGAGCTTTTGTGGACAAATGGATTGCTGTATTTTCCATTAAAAAATGCCATTGTACTTCCAAAGAATTGGCTGACAATCCTTTGGGAGATTGGAAGGATGTGAAAGGCACTATTTTAACACATTTATATTTCATTCTACTGCCTCTGCCTGAGTTCTCACCTGTGATATGATTTGTGCCATGCCATTTTGGCTGTGAAGTGAGATCATCTTCATTTTAAGTATGTGGCCGGAGTTTGACAAGACTGCCATTTATTGGCCAAACGTAACTACCTTGTTGCAAAATGATGTGGAGCTGACTTTCTGATCCACTGCTGTCTTTATGGTGAGGATATTCCCATGATTTTATTGGGTGAGGGGTTCCAGGATCAACATTCATTGATGATGAAGGATATTTCCAATCAGAATGGTGTGTAATGTTAAAGGGAAGCTTCAGGTAGGGACATCTCTTTGCTCTGCAACCTCTTTAGTTAACAATCCTGCTCATTCTAACCCCAACAGACACTAAAACAATATTCAAACTTCATTTCTGATTTTCTTCTGACTAAAAGATAATTGGTCGCCCTGCGGGGAAATTTTTTAAAATTTAATTTTAATTATACACAGTAACAGGCCTTTTCAGTCCCATGAGCTCATGCTGCTCAGATGCCCCAATTTACTTACTACCCCTGTACATTTTGAAGGGTGGGAGCAAACCGGAGCAGCTGGAGGAAACCCATGCAGCTACAGGGAGAACGGATAAACTCTTTACAGACAATACCGGATTCGAACCCCAAATGCTGGTGCTATCATATTGTCGCGCTAACCACTACCCTAACCATGTTGCTTTCTTTCCACTGAAGTGTCCCAGTAAAGCTCCAGCATCATCACAAACCAACAGACTTATGTTATACAAAAGACCCTACCAGTTTTGGGTAGGTGTATTTATCATTTCCTGCTTCATAACAACATTTATGAGTGTTTCATCTTGTATTCATATGTGTAAGTTCTTAAGACAACACATGGACGAAGGAAAAGGTTCCTTACTTTAAAGTTGTTGTAAACAGCACCAAGAGGCAGGCCATGAGGCTGCAAGCCTCCATTAAAGATAACATACTTGCTAGCAGCCAAGTCGAATCAAACAGTAAGGCTTTGCTAGTTGCCTTGCAACCATGATCACTCTCATTACAATGAGGAGAGAATTTTATCCCCAACATTTTCCAGTTTTGTTCATTGTTGGTAAATTTAGTTGACTTTGATGATAGAGACTCCTTGGAACATTATTTTTTTTAATTTAAATTTTTTTCATTTAAAATTTAATCATACAGCATGGTTACAGGCTACTTTGGCCCATGAGTCCTTGGTGCCCAATTTGCATCCAATTAATCTACATTCCCGTATGTTTCAAACAGTGGAAGGAAACTCGAGCCCATGGGGAAAACCCACGCAGACACGGGGAGAACGTACAAACTCTTTACTGACAGCACGGGTTTTGGACCCTAGTCCCAAACGCGTGCCACTGTAGCTGTGTTGCACTAACTGCTACGCCAGCCGTGCCACCCTATTATGGGGCAGTAATCCATTGTAACTCTTTATATCAAATTAAACAGTCTAAACTCTGACTAATTCAATGATAGGATTGTCTGCACCCAATCTTCACAGCTGCTCAGATTTCTGTGAAATATTCTGGTTCTAGAATATAGTCCTTTGTTAATTTGGGACCAAACACCAGTTGAAATATCAATGCTGAGCAAAACTACTTTACTCAGGCCTTTCAGGAACTCATGACACTGAGAAAATGACTGTCATAGAACATACAATGTGAGTAGAATCCATTTGTCAAGCTCACTGGCCTGTAGTTGCCTGGTTTGTCCTTTGCTGCCCTTGTAAAAAAATGACGTGACCCACCCTCCAAACATTCAGCACATCACCCAAGACCAACAATGATGAAAACATCTCAATCGAGGGCCTCCACAATTTCTTCCTAGCTTACCACAAGATGTGAGGATCAGGCCCTGGGGATCTGTCCTCTTTAGTGCACTCCAAAGCTATGAAGATCTCCTCCTTGGTAATTTTTATATGGCTCAACATTTCTCATTTGTTTTCTCGAGCTCCTTGGCTTCCATGATCTGCTCCACAGTAAGGAACGATGAGAGATATTCATTCAAAATCCCACCCATCTAATGCGGCATGACACAAAGATGGCCTTGTTGATTTCCAATAGGACTACTTCTCCCTCTTCTTCTATCTTTCTGTCCATCTAATGTGTAATAACCCATAAATTGGGATAAAGTACATTTAAGGCTTTTTTTATATGATGCAAAACCATCTCTTGGAGATAAATCTGACAGAGAGAAAGAAGTGCGGAACCACAAAGGAAAGGATCCTCCAAAGGGCTCCTGATCTCAGGGGCAACATGTGGAAGGATGTGGAGGAGGACAGAGTTGGAATTTGAGCCAACATCATGGAGGACTGACATAGATTGGAAGGCTGTAGGAACTCAGCAGGTCTCGCAGCATTCATAGGAGGTAGAGATATATTTCTAACGTTTTGGGCCTGAGCCCTTCAAGGATGCTGCGAGACCTACTGCGTTTCTCAAGAATTTCTGTGTTTTTACAGTCACATGACTGCAGATTTTTGTGTTTCACTTTTGACACAGGTTGGACAACAGGACTGTGCACATGATGTTATTTCTCCGCTGAATCACAGTTGTAGCACAATTCTACATCAGGCTTTGCAGAGAAAGCTGAACATGGTGATTGGAAAGGATCTGTTAACCACACTGGAGCACAATCAAGGCACAGTCTTCCACTGCGAATATTCTCTTCTGAGCTGGGCAGAATAAAGCAACCACAGCTTCCACTCCACATATTCCAATATCCTCCCATTGAATTAATTTTCCAATTCTTCAACCATTGAATTAATTTTCCAATTCTTCCTTACATTAATGCTGTTATTAGCAGTAAATTAAGCCCTGATCCTCATGCCTTTTGCTTTGTTTTGTCTCAGGTGCCTTTTCATCATTGATGATTAGCTCTGGGAACCTATTTTCTAATTCAAAGCCAACTCCTGAGACACAATTGATGCAATGTTCCATCTTTTCTTGCAAGGCTGGTGTTTTGTTTTCGTTCCTTTAAGATTTGCTAATTTCTTAAGGTCAATTTAATCGATCAAAATGCAATCAGTTTATTTGATCTGATCAATTGAAATATGTTGTACATGCAGATGGTGATTTTCCGAGCCTGCTGTACTGAAGTATGAATTGACTTGCCTGGCTCGCATACAAAATGAAGCCTTGCTTGGTACACATGACAATAAACAATTTAATTCAATAATTCCTTCAGACTAGCATTGCTAACGATGATCCTCTTTGTGGCAATTTTGAAGCCATCACAGCCATGCTGGTCTCTTTGGCAATCTGCACCCACACATTTGCCTGTGTGAGGACCATGTACTATGCCTATTTAAGTGTTTGCTTAAATATTTCTTAAAATAGGCAATTTTATTTGATAGCACATTGCAGATATCAACAATATATTCCCAAAACTCCTTCCTCTCAGCTTAAACCTATTGTTTCTGATCATCTTACCATGGGATGAAGATTTTGATGATGTGATCTAACTATGACTCTCACAAACCTATTTACCTCTATCAGTTCACCCTTGAGTGTTATTATAGCACAGAGAGGCACCTTAGTGTTCGTACAGGAAAAGAGGTCAATGATAACTCTCCCCCGTGAAACTGAATGTCAGCCAATACCACCTTACAATTGGTCTCCTGGACTCACATGCCTCAGTATCTGCATCAGCCCCCAGGTGCTGGGTATAAAAACCAACAGTTTGGCCCAGCCACTCTCTTTCTCCTTTGTCCTCTTGCTGAAGTAACTACATGAGCTGCTACAGACTGGGGATCATGAAGAGTGCTAGAGAACTAACTCATTGTAGGGTGTGTAGATGGATGAGGTATTTTACATGCACCTCTGTTGTGTGTGGAGGAAAGGTGGCCTCCCATCCTGTCTGGAATGTGTCCCCCCTGTCTGAAACTAATTCAGAAATCACATCAATGGTCCATCAAGGTTGGACTCCATCCCTCATTAGTGCACACCTTGCTGTTAGCTAATTTAAATCACCTAGGGTCATTATTTGCTAGAAGCACTGTATATTATTTCTCTGGGCACCACCAGAAAGGTGTAAAGTTTAAAACATTGTGTTTTGTTTTATTTTTGTTTATTTTGGGGCTATCCCTTTAAGAATAAATTGTTTTTGTAGTGTTACCATAGTTACTTTGATGTCATACGTTGTAATATCTGAGCTAACCGAGAACTTTGTTTCTCATTCTTCAGAGAACCATGGAAGATATGTGAGATATAAATAATTTTCTTTGAATTAGTTTTAATCAACTTATTTTGTATTATTTCATGATAATTATTTCTTATTGTCTGATATTGTTATGTCTTTAAATATAATCGAATGCTTTGCTAATTCATTGTTATGAAAATCTTGATGCAAAGTTATGCAAAATAGTATACGTTTATATCAGGGGTGTCAAACTCAAATTCACGGAGGGCCAAAATTAAAAACTTGGACTAAGTCGAGGGCCGAACTAAATATTTATTGAAAATTTTCAACAACATCTGCATGTTTTCTCTTCTTTCAACATATGTAATGTTAAACTTTTTCTTATTAAAATAAATGTTGAATAATAGTTTTGGATAAACTCTTTCCAGAAGCATTAACAAATGAGAAATAAAATATTCAATAAATAATATTTCTCTATAGAGGATTTGTCAAATGTTGCTAGTGTGCTGTCGAATAGTAAAATCTGAGGGCTATTGAGAATGTGGGAGAATAACATGATTCCTGAAACAATCAAATGGGTGACTGATTGTGGGCATGAACTCTAGCAGGGTTATTTGCCATGCCCTTTTTCCATTGGTACAGATATCCTTTGATTTACACACTTTTCAAGATTTATGCCTAATGAGCTTGTATCCAGGTGCAGGACCATTTTTAACCAGGAATATATTTATCACTGTGACATGAAACTATTGGAAGATCGTTTTATCCTGAGATTAAAGTTCATAATACTTACTCAGGCCTGTGTGCGGGAGGGCGGGGTTTACGGGCGATCGGGTTGGACAACGACAGTGCGGGGGCATCGGCTCTCGCTGCAGGACGGCATCTTGGCGGATCAGCGGCCCCGTCACTGTGAGTCACGGATCGGCCTGCAGCAGGGAGGGGGAGTGGGCAACGGTCCTGGCGAGGTCAGGCCCGAGGCCTCCGGTTCCGGGTGCTGGGAAGCGGCCTTGGCTTCCCCTGACACTGGCCAGGCCCCAAAACCAGAGTCCACGGTGAGACCCTGCAACGTAAACAGAGGAGGTGGGGGCGATTAGCAGGCTGACGCCAACGCATTCTGGGATTTGTTGTATTACTGTGCATGCGCTATACTGGCGCAGCGGCCAGCGGGCCACCTCTAATACATTTTTGAAATGATCTTGCAGGCCAAATATAATTATATCGCGGGCCAAATTTGGCCCGCGGGCCAGAGTTTGACATGTGTGGTTTATATCAATGAATTAAAGCTACTTACAGCTACAATGACAAAGTTTGATTTATTGGAATATTAAGATAGTAATTTGGAATATCGATGCTTACATTTCTTTGAAGATGACGTGTTGAAATTGGGAAATAACAGAAAATAGAAAATGTCATCTACAGGGGTCGATGATGGCACAACCTTTTGGGAATGGGTGGTGATACAGTCCAGCCCAGGTTCCCTGCCCTCCTAGAATGTGTCCTGCATTGCCAGCCACAGTCACACACTATTGGCACGGGGACATGGATTGATAATGAATGGGAATTAATCATGGATATCTACAGAGGTGCCAGCGAACACCAGTTCCTATGGAGCACAAAGGTGACTGGTGCCTTGGCAGGCTATTTAGTCACCACCACATGCCCAGACCTTAGAGGGGTGGTCTTGCCTCTCATGGGACTGGCAATCAAGAAAACACTTTGGGAAGCCATTGCTCTCTGGGAGGGATTGGAGTACCTGTCTGGAATGTGTGTATTGCAGGTGGTCACGTTTCCTTCCTGTCTGAAACTTATTCAGAAGTCACATCACCTGTCTATCAAGGTTGGACTCTGACCACCCAATAGTGCACACCTTGTCAGTGCCTCAATTAAATCACCTAGGTTCATTATTGGTGAAAAGCAAAGATTAGAACTATATATAACACCGATATACAGCACATTCTTTCTCTGCCTCATGCTTCAAGTCCCGGACACTACTCCATACCAGGTCACTACTGTGCACAGCACTGGAAGTGTCATGGATATGATGTGCACTACACTGAAGCTGAGGCGTAGTATTGCAATAGATCAGTACTTGCAGAGAGCCGCACCCCTGTTGGTCAGGGAACCAAGTGTGTGTAAGAGTCCCTGCTTGTAGTGTGTGTACTCAAGTGTGTAGCATGTAAAATATAGGTTCACTGGGGTAAATGTCTATTTCGTTGCTTAGGTGAAATATTAATCAAGTACTGTTTAACGTTCTCTCCAGTTTGTCTCCCATGTGTTAATTAAAGTTACATGTGATTGTAACATTTGTGCCCAGACTCGTCTCTCTGTGAACCCATCGAACCTGATACTCTCCCAACACGGCAAACTCAAAGGGACTATCATGGGTTGTCTGATCTAATTTGTAAATACTTTCTTTTTATTGGTATTGTTCAATATAAGTTGAGTGCTCTGTCTGCTTGTCAGGTGAGGGCTGGCAGGTATTGTTAGTTTTTACCCTCTTTAGTTGTGGTTATTTGTAGTTAAGTTAATTTGTATAATTGCAAAATCAGTTGGCAAGCGGCTGTGTGTATTTGTTCCCCGTTGTCAATAAAGTTCATGGATTAATGCTATCACCTGTACAAGGCTGTTTACTCTTGGAACCCTCTGAAACTGTTCCCCATCACTGCCCTCTGCTCCAGGGAAGAAGGTCCAGCCTATCCAATCTCTCCCCATGTCACTAAAAGGCTCATCGACATTTATTTCACTAATACTCAGGCTGAGGGCCATGTTGTTTTTCATGGGGCTGTGCAGAGGGAGTTTTAATCTTGATTTAATGCTCAATTGCAAAAGTTGTGGCAATGGATGTCGCTGACACTGAGTGCCCCAACAACAACATAATGATTATGTTGTTGGAAGGTTCATCCAGAACTCTGTGCTAAATACTCAGAAACATGTTCTGGCTCCTTCTAAGGTCATCAAGAATCCTAAATTCAGGGAATTAAATCATTCAGAATGAAAAAAAAAGTTATTTCCAGTAATAATGACCATGGCACTGCAGTTTAATTAACATTCTGCTCTTATCCCATCTGATCAATGTGGGATTTCAAGTCTACACCAATGTGGTTGAATTATAAATGGGCTAGGAAAGTGGACAGTTGTATGAAATTGCTGTTATTTCTAATTTATTTTTAATTTAAATTTAGACATGCAGCACAGTAACAGGTCATTTCAGCCCACGAGTGCATGCCACCCAATTTACATCCAATTAAACTGCACCCCCATTATGCTTTGAACAGTGGGAGGAAACCAGAGCCCCCAGGGAAAAGCAATGGAGACATAGGGAGAACACCTTGCAGACAGGGTGGGATTCGAATCCTGGTCCCGATCGCTGGCGCTGTAAACACATTGCACTAACTGCTACACCCAATCATTCTGCAAAGGAAGAGTAAAATTGGGCATTGTCCAATATAGATTTATGTCACATACTATTGTAATTTGGAAGTATATTGCTGAATTTTGTCATTCCTGGGTCTTGGCTTTACTATAAAGACTGAAGAAACTCACCTTTTCAAGGACCAAATAAAAATGTCATTTAATGCGTTTCTTGTTAGTAAAATCCTATGAGAGAATAAAATAATTCTGAGTGTTACCCAATCCTTGTTAATAACCTGATGATCAAATGGCAAACGCGTTCCTGCCCTTTAATTAGACTGGGCTAGAATTTGGACGTATCCATGACTGTTTCTCGGGCACGAGTTTCTTAGTTTGCATTAGTGCCCCATTGGCCACTGGAAAGGAGGTTTTACACAGGAGAGAATACATTAGCAATTACCTGTGGATGAAGTTGCTGCCATTGGGAAACTGGCCCAAGCAGTTCCAAATGCAATTGATGTTTGCCTGTGTCAGTCACACTATTCCATTATTAGCCACCCCACGCACAATCTTTTACCACCAGGACTAGGTGAACTGAGGCAATATATGACCTTGAGTGGTAACTCACAGAAAACTGGGATAGTACAGTGTCAGTAGAGGTGCTGCTATTCAGCCCTGATGACCTGGGTCTAGTTTCATCACACATTGTTGCTATATGCAGGAGATGTATTATGCACCAGAGTGAAATCCATTCTTTTTTTAGAGATAAAGCATGGTAACAGGCTCTTCTGGTTCCCCCCAATTACACCCATGTGACCACTTAATCTACCAACCATGTACATCTTTGGAAATTGGGAGGAGACCAGAACCCCGGGAAGAAACAGGAGCACCCGGAGGAAACTCACTCAGATGTGGGGAGAAATCCTTGCTGACTGCAGTGGATTCGAACCCAGGTCACTGGTGCTGTAATCCTTTCTTTCTTTGGCTTGGCTTCGCGGACGAAGATTTATGAAGGGGTATGTCCACGTCTGCTGCAGGCTCGTTGGTGACTGACAAGTCCGATGCGGGACAGGCAGGCACGGTTGCAGCAGTTGCAATGGAAAATTGGTGGGTTGGGGTTGGGTGTTGAGTTTTTCCTCCTTTGTCTTTTGTCAGTGAGGTGGGCTCTGCGGTCTTCTTCAAAGGAGGTTGCTGCCCGCCGAACTGTGCTGTAATAGTGTTGCACTAACTGCTACACAAATCATGCTGGCCAAAGTACTTTTTAAGCAAGTATTTATTGACATTTCAGCTTCAGCCAATGTAATCAATATGGCTGGGTATGGATGTGCTGCTCTTTTATGTAATATAGTTAGAACACTGACAGGGTAAGGGAAATGAATGGATGTTATGGAATTCAGGAAGATGCAACAGTCTGATCCTTTCCATGTTAATCAGCAGTTAAGGATTTTTTTTTCTTCAGATGTACATGGACTGGGAAGCATCATTCAAATTCTTCATTGGAAACCAAGCAAACTCTGTTAATGTGTTGAATCACACAGGCACTGTGAGCTTCTTTATTTTTTTCGTCTCTCCCTGTTCAAAAGAATAGAATGCAGAACAATATGTAAATGGTTCAGGGAAGGGAGCAGCAGAGAGATTGGGCTGCGGCATTTCGTATTCAGGTGCTGTTACCAGAAGCCAATTAATCAGCCTAGTGGCAGGAGCGATGCGGAGAGGATGAGTTCAGCCTTCACGTTGATGAGCCTGGTCCAGGGCAAGTGGTGCCGCACCTGAGCTCACGGTTAGAGATGCAGAATATGGGATCATGGGAATAGCTTCAATCCTTTGTCTTCTTGTGGAGGATGTAAAATGTCAGGCGGCTTGGGCTGAGTGTGTAATATCTACTTTAAACAATTCAAGCAGCGGGTTCCCTGCTTAACTCTTTCAAGCACACACATTCTGTACGATTTCTAATTTCATTATTGAAGTCCATAAAAATGCCTGTTAAATTTGTACCATTTCAAAACACTGGCATTCAAAAGACTGCAAATTGATATGGATTGTTTGAATGTTTAATGTTCATAGCATTATAGCAAAGGCAATTATTTTCAAAGGTTTAATGCATTTGTTAAAATACAGGGCTAATGAAATGAAAGCAACCAGGTGATGATCTTTTAATGTATTTTCCAGGCTTGTCTCTTTAAACAGATCCAGACAGAATTTGAGAATTTCCCTCATCCCTATTTCTGCTAAAATTGGAAACACAACGTCCCACGAAAATTGTCCTCCTCTCCGAGCCAATGTTGGGAACCGTGAGGCAATTTTCACTGAGAGAAAAAAAAAATACAGTAATCACCAGCTACAGAAAGGGTAAAAGCAGTTCTATCCTTCAGGTAGCAAGGCACGGACTACATTAAAACAGGTGAGCAGGAACTCCTGCACCAAAAGGGTAGCAAGCAAAAAATCTGAACACTCAACATTCATTGGCACATTCATTAGTAACATGGGGATTTTTGCTGAGCAGAAATTAACTGGGCCCATGGACATAAATGGAATGGACATATGAGCAGGTCAGAATTTGAATCTCACATCATAATGCCCATCACTTTTGCTCTACCTATTTTAGGAGACAGAATCTTGATAGCTTGAATGAGTGCAGCTCCAATTGTAGTCCAGAATATAGATACCAGCTGGAAAATTCATTAATTTAATGAACAGCCTGGTTGATTGGCACCCAATCCACTGTCTTTCTCTCCAATACTTAGTACACTGTTGTGACTGTGTTCACCACATGCATGATGCTTTGAAGCAATGTGCCGAGCCTTCTTCCTCCTGAACACAGAAGCTCCAAGCAGAAAGACCAGGGAGGCAGGGTTATGCCAATGGTAATACAATATGTCCCAGCTTCACAGCCACTTGACAAGGAGAGAACACAATGCTCCTTCTGATCCCAAATCCTGCTATTCCCTGGCCAGCAACAATATAGAAACCCGTATACCCCATGACTAAATAAAGAAAAGCAACAGTGCATGGATATCATTTTTACAGAAACTGTCCAAACGTTGGAACACTGAAAAATGAGATCAAATCAATATTGAGATATTTGGAGCTTGGCCAGGCCTGCTGGAATGAAGATCACTTTGCCTGAGCTAAACGCATCTCCGCTCCCACAGGCATGGACCTTAAACGCAGATTCTGCAGAAAACTGGCCACGTTTACTTCTACAGGGTGGCTACAAATGTTACACAACCCTCTCCTGATATTTTAGTTGAGATACTAAGACCACATGGAATAACTTTGACCTTGCCAGAGCATAGACCTCTTATGGAGGGCCTTAGGAAATGTTCTTTTATTTTCCTATTTGCCAGTAGGACATTACCAATAGTTAAGAAATATTTGGCCACTTTCTCAGGTATCTGACTCTTGATATAATTTTTCAAACATAATTGGATTTCAAAATCTTCCCCACTCTACTCTTCATCTAATCTGTTGCTTTTCTTGCCAGATCATTGCACTGAAAGTTTCACTCCATATCCAAATTGCCCTTGAATTGATCTGTGAGTTCTCACATGCAAGTGGGAGTTTTACTCAGTAGCGCCTGTGATACCCTAATAATCTAGCAATGTTGAATTGGACAGTGTAAAGCAGCCTTTATTCTACATCTAACTTGCATGTTTTTTTTTAACTTGAATCTGTTTCTACGAGAGAGTTTTACACCTTCTTAAAGTGATTCTATTCGCTGATCTAGTGGTGCTTAGATTTTGCGTAAGGAGCCCTACCTTGCATCTAATTGGTCCAGTGTGGGTCCTGGAAATTCTCAATGCTGCAGCCCTGAGAGTTCTTTGCGAATAAACCATGCACTGCAGTTGACCTCCAGAGTTTATTTTTAAATTGGACATCATTTTCAATCCATAATGAATGACCCGAAAATTTCTGACACTGACATTGGTTGCTTGGGGTGAAAATTCTTGATAGCTGCAGCATGTACCATTCTTCCCTTTGATTGCACAAAGTAAACTAAAATGTGATACAGGATGTGGTGGGGATTGTGTTGCTAGGGGCATCCTTCTGGAACACTGACATTACAAGAGAATCCTGAGATATACCACTCTGATTTAAAAATTTTAGTACTTAGAAAATGTAGAAACAAGCAGGGAAGGAATTATTGGCTTATTAAAAGACATTTAGACAGGTGGATGGATAAGAAAGGTTTAGAGGAAAGTAGACCAAATGTAGGCTAGCCCAGGATGGCAACTTGATCAACATGGTCGAGTTGGACCAAAGGCCTGTTTCCCCAGTGTATAGGTCTACAATTCTATGACTTTTTCGTTGGTTTCAGACATTGGAGGAAAATATATTAATGTATAATCCATTAATATGCAATAAATAGACGGCAGTTTCAACAACTATTCAGTGATGCCATCAACAGTGCAAGGAAATATATCACCTGATACCAGTCCCACCCCCCCACCCACTCCTAAAATAAATGTGTAATTTCCAGCCCAGTATTAAATTGGGTTCAATTAGCTTCCTTGGAGCTGAATTCCACAAGTTCCTAAAGACGGCAATTAATTTCTCTTTATATTATTGTGTGTAAAGTAGAGGCTCTGAGATGACAGCAAATGTGAGTTTATCAATCACATGTCTGATGGAAGGTTATTACAAGGTTATTTGTTACAGTGAAGGATCAGATTATTCACTACGCTGTGTGTATTATAATGTACTTGTTGTTGCATGCGACATTTATTTAGTTGCAAGTCCCACAGGGGCTTTGGAAAGCCATTAAGGTATACAGGATTATGTATATCCATGGCTAGTTTACGTCCTTGCTCGTTACCATGGCGCCAATGGATTCCGATTTGGAGTGCTGGCAGCTCAGGTGTCAAAGCTTAAAAAATGGGAAAGGGCTCGTTTCCAAAATGAAATAATTTTGTTGTGGAAATTCTGAGCGATTTTGTAATTTCATGCTTGTGTATGATAATTTTATGCTACCCTGCTTCACGTAACTCAATGCTGCCAGACACTGACAGCTAATAAATACTGTGCTCTCTCTTCTCTGTGTGTGCGTCCGTGTGTGTGTGTGTGTGTGTGTGTGTGTGTGTGTGTGTGTGTGTGCGTGTGTGTGTATACACATACCGTACATGTGCATCTGTCTATTTATGTGTGTGTATGTGTGTGTGTATGCGTGAGCGAGCATACGTCGGCACATGTGCACTTGTGCATTTGTGTTTACCTATGGACACGGCTGTGTGCTTGTGCCTGTACACATGTGTGACTGTGCATAAGTGCATGTGCACATGTGTGTATATGTGTGTGCACATTACATACATTATGTGCAGACTTGTCCCACCTTGACAATAAGGTCACATACCCTGCTGACTCCTGCAATATCCCAGTTTATACCTTGTCATTTCATTTCCTGTCCAAGCCCTCTTGCTTATCACGCTGAGCCCAAAGCCCAAAAGAGTTGCAAAATACTATCCTGAAGGCAGTGAAAAGGAAATTAACATGGATCCTACCTGGACTGGAGCGGCTGCTGAGGATATGTTGAATGAACTTGGTCTTTTCTCCTTGGAGCAGCAGAGGATTAGGGGTGACCTAATAGAGGTGTAAAAGATGATAAGAAATATTAATTGTATGGCTGGACAGCGGCTTTTTCCCGGGTCCGAAATTGATTAACCAGGGGGAATCATTTTAAGGTGTATGAGGGTGGGGGGGGAGCAATGTAAGAGGCAAGAGTTTTCACATAGAGAGTGATGGGTGCATGGAATGTCTGCTGACAACAGTGGAGGCTGTTTTAAAACAGGATGTTTTAAGAGACTATTAGATAGATACATGGAACTGAGAAAAATGGAGGTTTATGCAGTGGGGAAATTCTAGGCAGTTTTTAGAGTAGGCAATTAGGTCAGCATAACACTGTGGCCTGAAGGGCCTGCACTGTGCTGTAGATTTCTAGGTTCCAAAGACACCAGATGCCCTTGGTGTCTGATGGAATGATAACTGAGATACCAACTGCCTGGAGTTGTAGCACCTGCTGCAGTGATAATAAAACCATGCAGGCCTGCACTTGGAGATAAAATAAACTTTTTAGATCTTTGTGTAAATTAAGATGAATTCTTCATTTCAAGTGTCTTGACCTTTTCGGCAATAAAATGAATGGCAAATCATTTTGCTGGGCAGTAAATTATAGAGTCTATCTTTATGAAAATTGCATTTTATCATCAGAGCATTTAATTGTTTGAGAGTGGCGACAGACACTACAAGATTCAAATGAAACACTTCAGATGCTGAAACTTGCTGGGAATAAACAGGATAGGGAGCATCCACGGAGAGAGAGAAATTCAACATCCGAGCTCATTGACCACTTTTTGGACAAGTGTGTCCAGAATCTTCTGCTTTTGTTCCACAATATTTGACTTGTACATGTGTCATTCATCAAAGTTCTGGCACAACGACCTGGAAATCTCTTGGAACGGCTTCTCCTTCATGGCCCATAACAGCAATGGCAAAAATAAACGACTTACCATGTTGGTTTGGGCTTATGCAGACATGATGTCCTTCACAGTTGCCAATTGTAGCCCCTTGCCTGAAATTATGCATGAAGGCCATTCATTACATTTGAGAAAATTACATTTGTATGCAATCCAATAAGGAAGATTCAGAGATACTGTTGATGTCACCATCAAAGTGGCAACTTTTGAAGAGAAAATATTCTATTTATTAGTGAGGTGGAGCAAAGAGGGAGTGTTCCTTCACGTTCCACAATCAGAAAGACCTCTTTCATACATGTTTCTCATTGCTCACTCCTGATCACCCTCTTTAGGCTAGGTGGTAGCTGATCAAAGTTGATCCTCTTGAAATTGATCAATTATCATCCAGAAATTGCAATCAAAACCCCTATAGTTGTGGGACCTGTCATATCAGCTCACCAGCAGCTGCTAACAAAGACCATTCCTTTTTTTCTTGAAATGGGGTGAAGAATTACATCAGGTTTTGACTAATTTCATCTCACATTGCTTGCAAAGATAGAAAATTTGTGTTTCTTGTGTTTCAGTTGTCTTTCTCTTATTTCTCCACAGATTTCTTCCATTGTTTCTCAGGGGCCTAGTAGTTCAATCAGCACAGTTCCTAGGCCATCAGTATCTCTGTGGCATCATGCTCTGCATCAGACTTCATGTGGGACAAAGCCCAGTGAAGAGTAGCATCCAAATCTACCATGGTGACATTGCAATCAAGCTCAGTACTTGTCTGTGGCTGGCATATCCATCTGGACATATTTCAGCAAGGATCACTGGGTGGTCATAAAGATGTAGACTATCAGTGAAGGTTTCCACTCCAACTACTACAAAATGTTAATGGCATTTAATGTTAATCCATTAGTATAGTTTCAGAAATGAATTTCCGATAGGTCAGATGTCAAATTTCAGATTTATTGCCAGAGTACATACATGAAATTACATACATCTCTGAGATTATTTTTCCTGAGGTCCAGGCAGAATTACTTCTTATTGGTATTGCAAAAAAAAAACTGCACTCAAGAAGATATGTGTAGATGTAAACAATTAAAGAAATGAAAAACAACTGTGCATACAGAGAGAAAAAATATCAATAAAATTCAAAAGTAAGAGTCCTTAAATGAATTTCTGATTGAGATTGTTGTTGAGGAGTCTGATGGTGGAGGGGTAGGGGTAGCAGCTGTTCCTGAACCTGGTGATATGAGTCCTGTGACACCTATACCTGGTAGCAGCAAGAACAGAGAGCATGCTGGGTGGTGTGGGCCCTTGATAATTGGTGCTGTTCTCTGACGGCAGCACTCCCTGTAGATGTTCTCAATTGTGGGGAGGGTTTTACCTGTGATGTCCTGGACTGTGTCTACCACCTTTTGCAGGGCTTTCAGCTCAGGCGTAGTGGTGTCCCCATACCAGACCATGATGCACACTCTCCATCACACATCTATAGAAATGTGCCAGAGTTTCCGATGTCATACCCAAACTCTGCAAATTCCTGAGGAAGTAGAGGCACTGACGCACTTTCTTCATGATCCCATTCGTGTATGGTGTCCAAGAAATATCCTTCGAGATAAGAACTTAAATTTTCTCACACTCTCCATCTCTGATCCCCCAATGATTACAGGATCATCAGTCGATGTTAATGTGTAAAATAGCTGACTGTCTATTCATGCACTGAAGCATGTGTTTTCATAAAAATAAATAAATGTTCTTTGATTGTGAAAAGAAGAGTATAGAGAATCACATCCCTTCCTTATGACAATCTCAGTCCTGCTCTAAATGCCAGGAGAAGTCAAGTCTGTAGCAGTAATGAGTTGACATCACAGAAAGCAATGGATGGTTTGCACTGATGTGCCCCAGTCATTATAGATCCATGTTGGGATTATGTGATCAACCTCAAAATATGAAGCTTTTAAAAAGTTCATCTTTGGAATCTGAACAATCGTGGCAAGGCCAGTCCTTAATATCCTTGAGAAAGTCAGTGGCCGTGAGCCTCCTGCTAGACCAGTATCATCTTTCCGATTAAGGTACTTCCATGTGCTGCTGGTGTTGTGTTCTTGACCCACACCTGGTGTGGTTAGCGTAGTGGTTAGTGCAGCGCGGTTACAGTGCCAGCAACTGGGTCCGGGGTTCGAATCTCATGCTGTCTGCAAGAAATTTGTACATTCTCCCCATGTCTGCATGGGTTTTCCCCAGGGGCTCCGGTTTCCTCCCACCCTTCCAAACATACCAGGGATTGTAGGTCAAATGAGTGTAATTGGGCGGCATGACTTTGTGTGCCAAAAGGGCCTGTAATCATGGTGTATGTCTAAATTTAGCATTTTAAATTTTAAACATTTAACATTATAAACATTTAAAATTTAACCACTGCATCTAGTCAGATCCTACAGGTCTCAATTTGGGAGGCCACACTCTCCAATATTCTCTCTTCTCAAAACCTGCTCTCCCTGCTTTTAAAGTTCTGAATGGCCAAAGAAACAGCCATGTATTCCCACTATTCTACCTCGACTATGGCTGATTGTTACTCTCTAGACATATCATAACTGAGTGTCTACTTACTGTCTGGTTTTCCCCAGCGACCTTGGGCATAAACCTGAACCAATACTTCTTTGTAACCAAAATACACTTCATTCCCAATAAATTCCTCTACATCCAGGTACCTTAAGGTCAATTGTAGGTTGTAAATTCAGTTGAGGTCGAGGATTGGAGCTAGGAGAACTATAAAAGATTAATGCTTTGAGATTCTTGGGTCCGGTGCATTTATTTGGAGAAATACATGCAACATTTGCTGCCAGTGACCATTTAAATAGTATAAAATTAATTCTTGAGATATAATATTACTAAAGAAAAATTGAATATAGAAAGTTTTGGCTACTTGTTGCTTCCTTCCAGAAGTGTTAACGTGAGCGGCATTCAAAGATAACTGCTAGACATAAAACATCACTAAGAACAGAATCCTATGGAAATCAGATTAAAAGTATTAGCATTTGATTTCACAAATGTGTCTTCTATTCGTCATTTCTTTCTTTTTGTGGTTAGAAGACAGTTGGATCTGTAACCTATGGGATTATTCTAGATATTGCTTTAAATAAAGATGTTGAGGATATATGCTGGTATCCACCATTTGAATTGTCTCTGAGAGCAGAGCTGGATAAAACTGATCTTCCACTGACGTCTTGTAAGAAGTCTGTGAGCTGAAACTCTATATTCTGGCTGGAAATGAGTTTACCGGAGTCTGATTGGCTGTTGTCATGACTACTCTGCTCCAATACTGCCATTTATCTGTTTTAAAGCTTGAGTACATTACATTGACTACATTTTTCATTTTACCACCCAGGACAAGGCTCCTGTTTCTTCATTGTATAAGATTTAACAATCAGTTACATTCCTCGTCTGAGTATTATCGAGGTTTATCACAAGGGAGGGAAAGAGCAAACAGCTTAAAGGGGCACCGACTTCTTTAAAATGGCAGTGGTTGGCAATCATTTATTATAAAGCTGTCGGACTTATTAATTGACAAATATTTGGGCTAAAACCTAATACTCCCAGGAGTAAATGGATTGCCTGTGTATTTACACCAACACAGTAAGGAAAAGGCCATCCACTTACTGATTCTGTGATTTTTATTTGGACTTTATAGACATGCTTTCTTTCCTCTACCACTCCTCACATAGAACTGGCAACAGCCCAACAGCATCAACTGCCATTCAGCCCAACAGCATCATGCTGGTCTTCCAACCTCTTTCATCTTACCCTAAAGTAACTTCATATGTGGCACAGGGAATGAGAATGAATAATGTTTTTAAACCAACAGTGACAACATGGTTTGTAAACAAGCCCACACTATTGGCGACTTCCCTCTTCAAACAATAGCAATGTACATGGCCTGCAAGAGGTGACAGTCAGGCTCAAGGCCTGAGTGGCTCAGTGGAAACTTGCCACACTGGGGAACTCTGTCCCGTGGGTTCTCAGCCTTGTGCACCTGAACCCTCTCTTCCACAAAAAGAGTGATGAACATGTAACTTTTGTGAGAAAAGCCTCTCACTGTGAGCTGCCAGCTGATGCATTTGGCATTTGGTTGCCTGTGAGTGGCTTGGATGACTGAAGCCCATGTAATATTTTACACAGTAGTGACTTTAACAGACAGAACTAACGACATCACAGTCTCTGGGAGATGTCACCGGTAGCTGGTAGTGCCACGGACATATCTGCTGAGATGCTGGGAAGGACCGACAGGGCTGATGATTGCAGATCCTTAATAATTGATGGGTGACTTCATGACTTTTGCAAGTGAATCACCTGATAAACTTGCCTTGCTCACCTGAATCAGTATAGTGAAATGAGCCAGAGGGTGGGGAGGGGAATGAAAAGCCTCAAAGTGTAATTAAAGTCACCTTCTCAGCAGCTAATAAGAGGACAAAAGATAAATAATGCAACTTCAAATAAGCTCTAAGCTTTGCAGCAACTTTTCCACCTGAATGTCTGCATTGTACTGGGTGAAATTAGCACCAAAAAGCAGGTTAGTTCAGAGAACAATACAGGGAGCTGATCCAAGTAATAATATAATAGATGAATAGATAAGGCTTATGACAGGCATCAGTGCAACCTCTCTAATGACTTAGTCGGTCTCTTCCTTCTGAAGTTGATGCATTAAGAATGTGAACAGCTCCGTGCCTAGTTCATGATCTGTATCCTCATCCACTGCTACAACTCTATTGTTCATTCCTGTTTGGAGTCTTCAGCAGTTGCTCCACATTCACACCTGGTAGCTGAACCACCCACAATGAGGGCTAGGTAGTCCCATTCACACATGGGACAACTTAGGCTCTTTGTCACATCCTTCAATGCCATAGATTTCTGCGGCATTCATCAATGCTGAGACATAACCATGCGTCATCCGCCCACCTGAGCTGTTACCTTTGGGCAAAAATGTAAAGGTTAATAAGAAATAAGTTGGACTTCCTTTGCCTCAAGAGGGCCCATGATGCTTTACCACAAAGGAATGACTTTTATAGTTGAGTCACAGTTGTGAGAAGTATGTTGATACCCTGTTTATGATTTATCACCAGCTTTAATGGTCCAGCATGTCCATGTCATTCCAATGAAGTAGATGTGAGAAATAACTGGTGTGTGTTGGATCTATCACAAAGCAATGTAGTGTGATCTCCAACTGAACACCTGGGAAAAGTTGAGAGACAATGACTGTGATCCCGCTGGATGTTTACAACAGGCCTGTACTGTAGCTGACCAAGATCTCACCATTATAGAAAAGATGTAAGAACAATATTGACTTCATTAAATTCCATTTACAACCTTGCTCCTCAGAGAAACTATTTGAAAAAGAGGTTTGTCTGCTTACTGTGGGTGGCTGAAGGTCACCTGCATAAAACAGTTCACAGCTGGGAAACAACTTGTGGGACAGCCTGACAGTGGTTGGAGGGAATACTGCAGCAGCTACATCGTCTCCCACCCCCCATTCTCAATCTCCCCAAACTACCACCGTTCCACCACTGTCTCAGTTCAGGAATGTTAAATGAAGATTCCATTCCATCAGGAGGCTCCAGTGTCTGGCAAAACTGCAACTGTGACCTCGGCACAGATTCCTCCACTAAAAATGAACAGGGTCCAGCTCAGTAAGAAAAGGGAGCCAGTGACAGAAAGTAAGAGGTAAAATGAGAATCGCATTGGTGCAATCCCCAAGGGACTTTTAACCATTATCCAAGAATTTTCTGCAACAGTTTTGAATTAGTAAAAGTTAGCTTGAATTCACTGGAGTGAAATTTTTGCGTTGCACCCTGAATGATTAAGGAAATGCCAGGAAGAGTTGGAAAAGTGTCTAACTTGAATTATACCCTTGACAGGTTGGACAGAGAGTAAACTTCATGATGCAGCTTTCCCTGTCATTTGCTGGGCTGAGCCTCCCTTCGGGTAATACAGTTCAGATTGTGATGCCCCAGACCCTGTTTTTTTCTGGTACCATTTTGAATTGCTGCAAATAACATCCATGCTCAAGTTATTACCCGTCTGATGGATGTTCCCTGTGGTTGAACGGTTCAATGTCTTTGCCAGCTGGCTATGGGTGTGAGCAAATGCAACATTCTCCCATCCAAGTTCAAGTTTATCATCATCTTACTGTGCACATACAACCAGACAAAACAGCATTTCTCTGGACCACGGCGCACATACATACACCCACAATAATGCACCCATGATCATTTCTTCCTCATCATACCCTCCCTTCTCTTTTACTTCAATCTTGCATTCTCTGGAGATGTATAGACCTGGAGCCAAAGAAGTCTACCTGATTCTGCTTTCTGTGAAGAACTCAGCCTGCACCAAATGAAATAAATTGGGCTTTCTGGGCCTTGGTCAAACTGCAAAGTGAAATATCACCAAGTCCTTCCCACTCACTCTTGCCTCCCCTTCACCCCACCATTCATATCGATTGATGTGGAGAATGGTCACTGTGGCAGAGATATACCAACAGAACAGTGAATCATTTAGTATGTCGAGGAGAGTCAAAAGAGTGGGAGGAGGGAAACCACAGGGATGGAGAGGAGGTGGGGGAGGGGGTCATTTCTCCCTGATAATCATTTTAAGGAGGTGAGGAGATCTGTAAGGCAGAACTGAGGACCATAATTCTCATCTGGGGGGAGGGGGAGTTAGTACCTCATCTGATGTTGTTGTTGCTCTTTGCTGGGTCCCTGTTGGAATGAAGCTCAGTAACAGCCTGTCAGTGTGAGGAAGCCTGGAGTGTGAGGATGAAAGTCCCTCATTAACAATAACTGTGCTCAGTTCCCCAGGGGTCCCTGGTATTTGGTGGCAATGTCTGCGTTAAACATTGTTTTCACAGAAAGCATATGCAAGGGGAATTCTGGGTACAGCCAAGCAATAAAATGAAATAAAATCTAAATAAACAGCTTCTGATATTTTGTCAGGTTTTTATTTTACACAGTGAAGCCACCCTGTCTCATCCAGCACCAGAATCCCAGTGGAAATATGGTGTGTCCTGCAGGATCCCAAAGAATAAAGCCTGTGGGGGGGACAACATATCTTGCAAGGTGGTTGATGAAGAATTTACTGCTCCTGAAGACACTGAAGATGCCCTGTGATTTGGTGTCTCCCTTTCCCCATGCCATAACTCAAGTGACCTTTCTCCAAATGTGAGCACACTGCAGACACCATCGTAAGTCAACCACACAGACATACATCCAGCAATCTGGAGTTAGAGCATCAACTGAATATGTTGCCCTGGATCATCCTTCCTTTTCGTTTTCGTCTGACCTCATTACCATCTCCATTTCTCACCCAGTGTCATGGTTATTCCATCCCTTCTAACCTTCCCCTCTCTGCCCCCAAATGGCTCTCAACTGGGCTGCTTCCTGCTGTCTTGAGAATTCTCAACCCTTTTGCCTTGCACTGCCACTTCTTTCCCCATTTAATGTCATGCCTTTGATTCTTTCAGACATTTTCCTCATTTTTTTTTTCCTTTCCTCTCTTGTCACCTCTAACTTGTTCTATTGCCAGCATTTTGATCATCTCAAAATATTAACTCTATTTCTCTCTCCATATATCACTCTGGCCTGCTGAGGACTTCCAGCAATTCTCTTTTTTCAATCTAGTAAGATAACTTGTTGGCTTCAGAGGTTTTGTAGCAGAAAAGGCAAAGTAATTCAGTTTTCTTGATCTCAACCTCCTTGCAAAATTCTCACATACAAAGGTTGGTTTGGGGAAAGGATTGCATCCAACAGTGATTTGTGCCATGGAACCATCTGTTAGGACACAGTCACTCTTCCATCTACCCTTACTCCGTTATGAAGGATCTCACGGAAATCTTCACAGAAAAGTGGCATGGGAAACTTTATCTTGAATCTCACCTGAGTATCCTTGTTGCTTCAGGCTCTAGTTTACTCAATATACTTTTAATGCTATATGCCTGCAGCCCCTATTAGGTTCAATGAAAGGATTCACTAACAACTGCCTTTGCAGACAAGAACAACTTGGATATCATGAATTTTGATAACAAGAATGAGACTTATGGAATTTAATATTTTTAATTTTTTTAAAAATTTAGACATACAACATGGCAACAGGCCCTTCCAGACCATGAGCTTGTGCTCCCCAAATAACCTATAATCCCCTATATGTTTTGAAGTGTGGGAAGTAACCAGAGCACTTACGTAGTCACGGGAAGAATGTACAAACTCCTTACAGACAGTGCTGGATTCAAACTCAGGTTGCTGACACTGCAATAGCGTTGTGTTAACCACTTTGCTGCCTGAGTACACGCAGGAATGAATGATGGTTTCAACAAAAAAAAAGGACCCTATAAAGATAAATTGTCTCTGAGCTACAGTTAGCTAGCACAATGACATTTCCAGCAATGGCCAAGGCTTTGGCCTGCCACTACGTCAAACTAAAGTGCAGGCAAACTAAAAAGTGACGAACTTTCTTCAGGAGCTTGGTTTGTCAGCCAACGTCATGCCAGCACTGACACTGACTTGCACATCAAATGGGAGACACACATGGGCCAGCTGATACCAGGCAGGAGTCAACGGTCCCCCTTTGTCTTGTGTGTACTGTTAATGAACAGAAAATTACATGAAATATACCTCACAGCCCCATGGCACAAGATTGAGTCAATGCCTTTATCCCATGTGCTTTGTGTCCTGGACAGGGTTGACATCATGGGAGGGGGAAACATAGGAACATAGGAACATAGGAAGAAGGAACAGGAGTAGGCCAAAAATGGCCCATCGAGCCTGCTCCACCATTCAATACGATCATGCTGATCTAATTTATGGCCTAACTCCACCTACCTGCCTTCTCCCCATATCCCCTAATTCCTCTATCATGTAAAAATTTATCTAACCGAATTTTAAATATGTTTAATGAGGCAGCCTCAACCACTTCCCTGGTTAGAGAATTCCAAACATTCACTACTCTCTTGAAAAACTATTTTTCCTCATCTCTGTTCTAAATCTACTCCCCTGAATCTTGAGACTGTGTCCTCTCATTTTAGTTTCCCCGGCCAGCTCAAAAAACCTTCCTACATCTATCCTATCCATACATCCATACCCTTCATAATCCTACATGTTTCTATAAGATCTCCTCTCATTCTTCTGAACTCGAGCGAATACAATCCTAGATGATTTAATCTTTCATCATAAGTCAACCCCTTCATTCCAGGGATCAACCTAGTAAACCTCCTCTGGACCGTCTCCAAAGCCTTCCTCAAATATGGAGACCAGAACTGGACACAGTACTCCAGGTGCGGTCTCTCCAGTACCTTATACAGTTGCAACATTACCTCCCTACTCCTGAATTCAATTCCTCTAGCGATGAAGGCCAACATTCCATTTGCCTTCTTAATAACCTGCTGCACCTGCAACCTAACTTTTTGCGATTCATGCACAAGCACTCCCAAGCCCTCTGCACAACAGCATGCTGTAGTTTTTCACCCTTTAAATAATATTCAGCTCTTTTATTTTTCTTGCCTAAGTGGATAACCTCACACTTACTAACATTGTACTCCATCTGCCAGACCTTTGCCCACTCATCCAGCTTAACTATATCGCTCTGCAGACTCTCCACATCCTCATTACAATTTGCTCTTCCACTCAATTTGGTGTCATCTGCAAACTTGGCTACACCACATTTTGTCCCCTCATCAATGTAAATGATGAACAGTTGTGGGCCTAACACTGACACCTGCGGCACCCCACTTACCACTCTCTGCCAACCTGAAAAATTCCCATTTATCCCAACTCTCTGCCTCTTGTCAGACAACCAATTTTCAATCCCGGCCAATATACTTCCCCGGACTCCACTTTCCTGTAACTTACTGATAAGTCTCTTGTGCGGCACCTTATCAAACGCTTTCTGGAAATCCAAATATACAACATCAACCTGTTCCCCTCTATCCACCGCACCCATTATATCCTCAAAGAATCCTAACAAGTTTGTCAAACAAGATCTTCCCTTTCTAAAACCATGCTGCATCTGCCTGATTGAACCCTTACATTCCAAAAGTTTCACTATTTCATCTTTAATGATGGCTTCAAGCATTTTTACAACCACAGATGTCAAGCTAATTGGCCGATAATTTCCAGTCTTCTGCCTACATCCCTTCTTAAAAAGTGGCGTGACAATTGCTGTCTTCCAGTCTGCCGGGACCTGCCCAGAATCCAAGGAATTTTGGTATATGACCACCAATGCATCAACTATAACACACATGTCAAACTCTGGTCCGTGGGCCAAATTTGGCCCGCGATATAATTATATTTGGCCCGCAAGATCATTTCAAAAATGTATTAAAGGTGGCCTGCCCTGCAGCGAGAGCCGATGCTGTTTTTTGGTAATGTCACCCCCACCATCCTCCCCCTTCATTGCACATCCTTCCCCATTGTAACACGAGAAATTGTAACATGAGAAGTCTGTCGATGTCATCAGCTGGCAAGCCAGTTGGAAGGCTCCCCGCACAACCAGACACTTCTCCCACCTGTCGAGCGGTGCGGCGGATTGGCGAGCGCCTGTGATTTCCTGTTGGCGCGACGGGCATGGCAGGCTGCGCACGGCCCCCGGGCAGCGCGAGTCCCGCGCGACTGGCACCGGACTGCCCTTCCACAGCGCGAGCGCACTTCTCCCGGTCGCCAGGCCCTTCGGCGCTTGCACCCGCGCGGAACCCAGGGACGGCTGGTTCGGCCCTGCACGTGAAGAGAGAGATGGTGGCTGTCCGCAAAGGCTGATCGGCAGCGCGCTGGGCCTGAGTGGGTGGGTAAGCAGGGGTGGGCAGAGGGTGTAATGGGCAGGGGAAGTTATGGTGGTGCGAGGGGCAGTTAGAGGGTGGGATGAGTAGAAGGAGGGGTGGATAGGGAAGAGGTAAAAGGGGAGGGGCAGGGCAAGTAGGGGAGGGGTGATTAGAGGGTGAGAGATGGGTAGAGGGAGGAACAGGTTGAGGGGAGAGGCAGTAGAGGGGCGTGTATAGGATGGGGTGGGTAGAGGCAGAGCGAGTGGAGTGAGGGGTGAGTCGAGGTTGGGTAAAGGACTGGTCAGGTAGAGGGATGGTGGGACGAGGGTGAATAGAGGCCTAGAGCCTGAGGAGTGAGTAGGAAATGCTGAGTCCTGATGCAGGCCAAAATGGACGCACCTGTGAATGCTGACTACATCTCCACAGGGACCAAATATGTTTCCCTCAGGTCAAGCAAAGGCTGAACTTGAGCTACCTACTCCTGACCTGTAACATTATCCTCCTAAAGTTTTATCCTAAAGTTCAACATTACATATGTTGAAAGAAGAAAGAACATGCAGATGTTGTTGAAAATTTTCAATAAATATTTAGTTCGGCCCTCGACTTAGTCCAAGTTTTTAATTTTGGCCCTCCGTGAATTTGAGTTTGACACCCCTGAATTATAACTTCTGCCATTTCCTTCAGAACCCTTGGATGTATATCATCAGGACCAGGTGATTTGACTGGCTTTAGTCCCATTAGTTTCTCCATCACTACTTCCTTTGTAACAACTATTTTATCAAGGCCCTCCCCAACATTCGCATCCTTAACTCCGCACTTGGGCAGGCTGGACATGTCTTCCACCGTGAAGACTGACACAAAATATTTGTTTAATGCCTCGGCCATTTCCTCATTTTTTGCTACCAGTTTTCCTTTCTCATTCTCCAAGGGTCCTATGTTAACTCTGGCCACCCTCTTCCGTTTTATATATTTATAAAATATTTTGCTTTCTGTTTTTATATTTTGTGCCAATTTACTTTCATAATCCTTTTTCCCATTTCTTATTACCCGCTTTGTAACCCCTTGTTGTTTCTTAAAGTTTTCCCAATCTTCCAGATTCTCACTGCTCTTTGCAGCTTTGTACACTTGCGCCTTCAATTTTATACTCTCCTTTATTTCCTTTGTTAACCACGGTTGATTTTTCCCTGCCTTGCTGCCCTTTTTCCTGACTGGAATATATTTTTGTTGAGCATTACAAAATATTTATTTGAAAATCTTCCACTGTTCCTCAACTGTTTCATCAATTAGCCTGTGCTCCCAGTCCACTCTGCCCAATTCCTCCCTCATCCTATGGTAGTCACCCCTGTTTAAGCATAATATATTAGTTTTAGATCTAACTATTTCCCCTTCCATCTGAATGAGAAATTCAATCATACTATGATCGCTATTTCCCAGATGGTCTCTGACTATTACATCATTTGCTCTACCAATCTCATTGCACAACACTAGATCCAGGAGAGCATTTTCTCTTGTGGGTTCCTTAACATGCTGCTCAAGAAAGCTATCGCGGATGCATTCTATGAAATCCTCTTCCAGACTCCCACGACCAATTTGATTTTCCCAATCTATGTGGAAGTTAAAGTCCCCCATGACGACTGCCGTATCATTATTACATGCCTCACTTATCTCTCTATTTATTTCCTGTGCCACTAAACTATTGTTATATGGTGGGTGATAGATAACACCCACCAATAATTTTTTCCCTTTGTTATTCTTTATCTCTACCCAAATGGACTCAACATTATGCTCTTTCGATCTTATATCATTCCTCACTACTGCCTGGAGCTCATCTTTGATTAAGAATGCAACTCCACCTCCCTTACCATCCTGTCTATCTCTTTGCACCACCTGATACCCTTGAAAGTTTAATTCCCATTTAGGGTCACCTTGTAGCCATGTTTCCATGATGGCTACCAAATCATAGGCATGGGTACCGATTTGCACCTCAAGTTCACTAACCTTATTTCTAATACTGCGGGTATTCAAATAAAGTGCCCTTATGCTCTTTGTCCTTTTAATATCTAGTGACTTCTGTAACCTTTTCTTTTGATTTTTCTGTCCACTATTTTCCTTTGTAATTTTCTTAACACTATAATTGACCTGAAAACTCACTGCACCATCTGATGTTTTACTTTCTCCTCCCAACATTACTTTTCCTATTTTACTTTTCCTGGCCATTACTTTATCTTCCCTACCCTTTTTCCTATCACTCTGGTTCCCATACCCCTGCCAAATTAGTTTAAAACTTGCCCCACTGCTGTACCAAACATACTTGCCAAAATGTTGACACCTTTTGGATTTAGGTGCAACCCGTCCCTCTTGTAAAGATCATGCCTTCCCCAAAAGAGATCCCAATGATCCAAGAAGCCAAATCCTTGCCTTGTACACCAGCACCTCAGCCACACGTTCATTTTCCTTATCCTTACATTCTTTTCATCACTTGCATTTGGAACAGGTAGTAATCCCGAGATCACCACCCTAGCGTTCCTGTCTTTCAGCTTTCATCCCAGCTCACTGTAATCCCTTTTCATTACCTCCTCCCATTTCTTGTCAATGTCATTTGTACCCACATGTACCAAGACATCAGGCTTCTCTCCCTCTCCTCTCAGAATAATTTGGAGAATAGATTTAGGACAGAGATGGGGGAAAACATTCGCGCCCATCGCCCCCCCTCCAATGAGTTATTATGCCCCCCTCCACCCACCCATCCGGTTTGATGCTGCCGCCGCCACCATGCCCCCAAGTCTGACACTACTGAAAAGTCAGTGCCCCCCTCCCCACAGTTACCCTAATGCCCCTCGATTAGATTTGTTCTGATGCCAAATCTGGTCCAGGAGCTGACAATGAAGCTCACGTATATGAGCATCATTCATGTATACAAATTAAAATGGAAATATAAATAGTTTCAATCTACCAAGCTGAAGTTCCCTTTCACTTTTGCCCTCTCTACTTGAGCAGATGCATGAGATACCCTTGCACCATTCAGTTCCAAATGTGGGTAAACTGTGCAAATGCAGTTGCACTGGTCTACAGGACCTGCGGCTGAGAAAAACACTCTTTATGCATTATTAGAGAGAATATCCCAGAGGTGCATCATTAGATGAAGAATCACAAATGGGGGCACAGATTCAGACAGCACAAAAAAAGGCCCTTCAGACAATCAATCCCATGTCAGCCATCAAGTACCTGTATAAACTAATTCAACATTAATCCCATTTTATTCACCAACATCTCCTCCCCTCCACTCCACTCCACTCTACACCCCACCAATCCACATTCCACCCCTTACCAGGAGCAAGTTACAATGGCAATTTAATCTGCCAACCTGCACATCTTTGAAATTTAAGAGGAAACTAGAGCATCTGGAGGAAACCCACGCAGTTACTGAACAAGGCACAAATTTCATATAAACCGCACATGTGCAGTGGTGCTGGGACTGTTTATTAAGGTACAATTCCTGATATACATGGTACACCTAACTCAAAGTTTATCTGTATGTCTAATGGCCCATTGTTTGTCCATCTGTCTGCCATGTGGAAATTCAGTTGATTAAAGTTACTGTATTAGGTGTTGCTAACTTGGTATTGCAAAAGCTAAGGCCTTTCCTTTAGTCTTACTGCATGACGTCTGTTGGTAGATTCACAGGCTCGGTCAGATCAGGTTGTCTCAGGAGAAACAGTGTGCAAGGAAGGAGGGGAACATAAATAGGAAATTAGCCAAAAAGAATAATATCCCTGATGATTGGGAGAAATTCAGAGTTCTGCAGAGGAGGACAAAAGGATTAATTAGGAAAGGTAAAATGGATTATGAGAGGAAGCTGGCAGGGAACATAAAAAATGACTGTAGAAGCTTTTATAGATACATTAAGAGAAAGAGGTTAGTTAAGACAAACGTGGGTCTGTTGCGGACAGAAACGGATGAGTTGATCATGGGGAACAAGGGTATGGCAGACTGTTTGAATGACTATTTTAGTTCTGTCTTCACCAAGGAAGACATAACTAATCTACAGGAAATTATTGAGGATCGGGGGATCTATTGTGAAGGACGGACTAAAGGAAATAATTGTAAGTCGAGAAGTTGGATTAGTTAAATTGCAGGGATTAAAGGCAGATAAATCCCCAGGGCCAGATAGTCTGCATCCGAGAGTGCTGAAGGAAGTAGCCCAGGAAATAGTGGATGCGTTGGTGATAATGTTTCAAACTTCTTTGGATACTGGATTAGTTCCTGAGGATTTGAGGGTGGCCAATGTAACCCCACTCTTTAAGAAGGGAGGGAGAGAGAAATCAGGAAACTACAGACCAGTTAGCTTGACGTCGGTAGTAGCGAAGGTGCTAGAATCAGTTATTAAAGATGCAATTGCAGTACATTTGGAAAGTAGTGGTATCATCGCACAGAGTCAGCATGGTTTTGTGAAGGGGAAATCATGTCTGACAAATCTAATAGAGTTTTTTGAGGATGTAACCAGTAGGGTGGATAGGGGAGAACCAGTGGATGTGGTATATCTGGACTTTAGTAAGGCGTTTGATAAGGTTCCGCACAAAAGACTAGCGTATAAATTTAAAGAGCATGGTATAGGAGATATGGTATTAAGGTGGATAGAGAATTGGTTGAGGGACAGGAAGCAAAGAGTAGGAATAAATGGGTTCTTTTCAGAATGGCAGCCAGTGACTAAAGGGGTACCGCAGGGCTCAATTCTGGGGTTGCAGTTGTTTAAGATGTATATCAATGACTTAGATGTGGGAATAGATAGCAGTATTTTGAAATTTGCAGATGATACGAAGTTGGGTGGCAGGGTTAGCTGTGTGGAGGATGCTAGGAGAGTGCAGGGTGATTTGGACAAGTTAGGTGAGTGGGCCAGGATGTGGGAGATGCAGTATAATCTGGATAAATGTGAGGTTATCCACTTTGGAGGTAAGAACAGGAAGGAGGATTATTATTTAAATGGTATCTGTTTAGGAAAAGGGGAGATGCAGCAATACTTGGGTATTGCTGTGCATCAGTCGTTGAAAGTGGGCGTGCAGGTGCAGCAGGCGGTGAGGAGGGCAAATGGCATGTTGGCGTTCATAGCGAGAGGATTTGAATACAGGAGTAGGGAGATCCTGCTACACTGTACAGGGCCTTGGTGAGACTCCACCTGGAGTACTGCATGCAGTTTTGGACACCTTATCTGAGGAAGGACATCCTTACCTTGGAGGGGGTGCAGAGAAGGTTCACTAGGTTGATACCGGGGATGGAGGGACTCGCATATAAAGAAAGGTTGAATAGACTAGGCTTATATTCTCTGGAATTTAGAAGATTGAGGGGGGATCTTATAGAAACATAAAATTCTTATGGGTTTAGACAGACTAGATGCAGGAAGGTTGTTTCCAACGCTGGTAAAAACCAGAACCAGGGGTCATAGTTTAAGAATAAGGGGGTAAGTGTTTAGGACTGAGATGAGGAAAATGTTCTTCTCTCAGAGAGTGGTAAATGTGTGAAACTCTTTGCCACAGGAAGTAATTGAGGACGGTTTCCTGTCAATATTTAAGTGTAGGTTAGATTTGGCCCTTGTGGCCAAGGGGATTGGGGGTATGGGGAGAAGGCAGGAACCGGGTATTGATCAGCCATGATCATAATGAATGGCGGTGTCGGCTTGAAGGGCCAAATGGCCTACTCCTACACTTATTTTCTATGTTTCTATGGCATGGAGCATGATGGTGGGTTAGGAGCCAGTTGTTGCCAGAAGCAGGTGGATCATGGGCTGGGGAGGTGGGGTTGGGGGTGGTCATGTTGGGAATTAGTAACAGGAGAAGTGAACAATGGGAAGATGGAAGTCAAATGATTGATGGGCTGGGAAAATTGGTTGAATGTGGATAGCTGGTTACAGTTAGGGTTGTAGATCTGCAGTAAGTGGATGTGGGAATCGGTGCCATCCGTGAGCGGGGTTAAAGATCCTGAAAGGAATTTGGTGAATAACTTGAAGAGGAGGTACACTTTAAAATGGCAGCTGCAGAGCATGTAGTGCAAGGGGAGTCTGAATGGATTGTGCATAAACAATGAACTTTGAACAACATCACCTTGGTTCTTGACATCATGGTCTAACTGAACACTGCACCAGGAGTGACATTATGAAACCCATATTTGACATTGCAAACTGCTTATCCTGGCAGCATAGTTTGCTTCAGGAAGTGTCTGGTCAAATTTTCAAGGAGAAAAGATTTGATCCAGAAACCAGGGTAAGCATATTCCATTTAAGGAAGAAAAATCATTTTAGTTACAGCACGGCAACAGACCCTTCTGGCCCATGAGCCAATGTTGCCCGAGTGCACTAATCAACCTACCAACCTCATACATTTTTGGAGGGTGGGAAGAAAATGAAGCACCTGGAAAAAACCCACAGGTCATTGGCTGAATGTACAAACTCCTTATAGGCAGTGGTGGACTTGAACCCAGTCGCTGTAATTGGGTCATGCTAACCATTATTCTAACTGTGTTGCCCTAATACTGAACCCCCAGCCTGATTATTTCCACCCTCTGTCTTTGTCTAGGTATGGAGGGATAATCTCACTGCTCTGAAACATCCGCCTGTGTAGAGAGAAAGCACCTCCCCAAAACTGCCTTGAAAGCTTTAACAAACTGCAAAACTGTGACATCAGATACAAATATAATAAGCAATTAAACAATATTAAAATTATTTAAGTCTTTCCAAAATGAAATCAGCAGATAATTAGTTAACATAAAAACATGAAAAATAGGAGCAGGAGTTGGCCATTCAGTCCATCAAGCCATCAAGCCTGCTCAATGTGATCATGATTGATCTGATTATAGGGTCATCTCCACCTTCCTGCCTTTTCCCCATATCCCTGATTTCCTTACCCTATAAACATTTATTCAACCTTGTTTTAAATATATTTACTGAGGTCACCTCCACTGCTTCAATGGGCAGCAAATTCCACAGATTCACTACCCTCTGGGAAAAGCAGTTCATCCTCATCTCTGTTCTAAATCTACTACCCTGAATCTTGAGGTTATGTCCCCTATTTCTGGAAGCAATTTATGTATCTCTATCTGATAATTGTTTTTCATAATTTTATATGTTTCTATAATATTCCTTCTCATTCTTCTAAATTCCAGCGAGCACAGCCCCAGGTGACTCAATCTCTCCTCATAGTCTAACTAACCACTTCATTCCTGCTGTTAACCTAATGAACCTCCTCTGCAGTGCCTCCAAATCCAGTGCATCCTTCCTCATGTAAAAAGACCAGAACTGCACGCAGTACTCCAGATGCCATCTCACCAGTACCTTGCACAGCAAAAACACCCTTCTCTTAAATTCAATCCCTCTAGTAATGAGGGCCAACATTCCATTTGTCTTCTTGATAGTCTGCTTCATCTTCCAACCAACTGTTGGGCGCTATCGGTAGCCTCAATAATGACGCAGACAGAAAGACTGAGGCGAACGATAGGCTTTATTGAACTAGAGACTGCTGGCCAGGGTCCAGGCTAGGAAATGAGCGGGAAGGAGAGGGACTCGACCTTTATGACCTGGGATCACATGGGCAGGACTAAGGGAGGAGCCAAGGCAGGGAGACACTGGAGGGCAGACCAACCAGTGCACACAATCATATCACTGCACCAACCTTTTGCGAACCATGCCAATGCACTCTGAAGTCCTTCTGCAAGTCAACAAGCTACAATGAATTACCATTTAAATATATATTCTGATCTTCCATTTTACCTTCCAAAGTGAATATGCTCAAATCTGCCAACATGGTTCTCCATCTGCCACTTACACACTCACTTAACCTATCCATATCTCTGTGGAGACTCTCTGTATCATCTGAACAATTTGCTTTTCTACTCAATTTAGAGCCATCAGTTTAGTCCCCTTTTCCAGATTGTTTATGTATTTTGTGAACAGTGGCAGGTGCAGCACTGACTCCTATGGCACCCCACTCACCACCGATTGCCAACCAGAAAAAAACCACTGTACCCCAACTCTCTGCTTTCTACTGATTAACCAATCCTCTATCTGTGCTAATATATCACCCCCAAGTCCATACAACCTTTTCTTCTGTATAAGTCGTACGCAGCACCTTATTGAATGCCTTCTGGAAATCTAGGTAAACAACATCCACCTGCTCCCCTCTATCTTCTGCATTCATTATATCCCCAAAGAGTTCCAAAAAATTTTTCAAACAGGACTTTGCCTTTGCGGAATCCATACTGCTTCTGCCTGATGGATCCATTTCATTCCAGATGCCTTACTAATTCTTCTTTCGTGAAAGCTTCAAGACATAAATGGAAATGAAATGTTTTAAACAGGTAATCTACCTGCCCCTTTTGTCCCCTAATTCTCAGACCAAAAAAAAACCCATTGAAGTCAATAACTACTGTTGATCCAGTACCAGCTATGGCCTGGCACAGAATCCAAGAGATGACTCCCAAGTGAATTTGTCAAGGAATCTCTTCACTACTGCACTTGGCCCTGGAGGGTTGTATGGTGCAAGTATGAGCTTCAAATGCTGCCAGTAAATCCAGCACTTCAATGTATGTGTGAGTCAGGGTGGAAGCACAGGTCAGAGAAGTGGTGTTGCTGAAGTGGCTAAACGTCAGCACTTTCACTAAGAATTAGCTGCCATGGGATGGCATGGTCAACGCAGCAGTCAGCACAATGCAGTTACAGCATCAGTAACCGGGGATGGGGGTTTGAATCTCATGCTATCTGTAAGGGTTTGTACATTCTCCCCATATCTGTGTGGGTTTCCTCCAGATGCTCCCGTTCCCTCTCGCCATTCAAAATGTACCAGGAAATGTAAGTCAATTGGGTGTAATTGGTCAGCATGGGCTTGTGGGCCGAAAGGGCCATTTACTGTGCTGCATGTCTAAATTTAACAAGAAAAAAGTAGCAAGCATGTTTCAGAGCATGATCTTCATAACTGAAAAAAAAATGCAGCTTGCCCTGAACAACTACGATGGAAGATTTTCCTAATTTTTTTCTTGAGTGACCTTGGAATAGCGGAAGTGAAGAGGCATGCAGGGACCCCCATGACCAGACAGATCCATACTAAAATCTGTCACTCTGTATATCAGTGTTACCAGCCAGTGGGGGAGGATGAGGAGGGGACCGATTAGTCTCTTGTACTCTGAGCACCTCCATAACCTACAACTCCTGAAGGAGCCAGATTCCTGGGTCACAAACAAACATCATACGGATTTTAAAAAAAACAACAGATTAAAGTGACGAGAAAGCACTACAGAATCTCTGAAAAAGGCAAATGATATTTTAAAATTTGTAATTGGGTACACGATACAGCTCCTTGCCAGAGTAATGAGACATCACAGTAACAGTAGGATTTAATGATGATTCCTTACAGGTTCTATCAGGCTGCTCTACTGTTCTAATTAAATACATTAATGACTCAAAAAGGAGCAAACAGCATCCAATTTAAAGATATGCTTGCTTTTTCTGTATTTTTTCAAAAGAAAGAAGTTTTTGGGCCATCGAATGTTCGCATGGTTTTGCTTTGATAAGTTGCCCTGGTCTTATTAATGCTTTTCCTTCCATCTCACGCAGCTCACTGGGACATTTTTAGGGAAGTGAAGACATCTTTGGGGCATCTAAGCTCCACGGTGCAATTTGTCAATGACAAGTTGTTTTACAAAGGGGTGAAGAAGATGGACGGGCTGAGTGGAGATTTCTTTTTACTTCAGATTAAGGGCTCCCTCTGGCTGATAATGAGCTGTGATTTACTGTATCCTCACACTGGATTGAGTTCTGAAAAGCTAACTGCTTCCAGAGTGACTCTTGTCAGATATAGCACATGCTTTCAGCAGGAAAACATCTTCAGATCCTGATTCTTGTGAGCGGATCTGTGATTACCCTTGATGATGAATCCTGAGATCCCTCTGGTTTAGAATTGACATGTGGAATTGTAATAAAATATAAAACTTGGAGTTGCTGTGATACTCCCTCTACTGGTTGGATGATGAAATGAAAACAAAATGGCTTCGCAGAGAGAAAGCACATGCTCAGGAGTGGAAGTGTTTACTTACACTGAATGGAGCTGTTATAATAATTGATGACAGAGAATGAAAGGAGGTCCAGCTAATTTCATTTGGGTTAGATCAGTAGTGTCAAGGTGTAGCTCTAGTCAAGGAGAGCTGGTACCTTGGATTCTTTCAACAGTTCAGTTGAAATATGTATAAAGGAGGGAACACATTTTATGCTGTAAATGACATTGCAAAGGGAAAAGACCATTGAATGGTTCTCTTCAAAGAGAAGTACATCGAAGAATCAATTGAATTATTTGAACAGTGAAAATGTCCACTACCAGCTCTGGGTTGCAATGGCATAGTATAACATCTAGAATCAGCATCCATTCCCATTCTTAGAATTCTATGCAACCATTCCATACATCAGTAGATATTGAACAGAAAGGGGAATCAAAGCAACTTGATAATGGCATTGAAGTATCAATGATGTATGAGCAACAACATTGGCTAGATAGTACAGTGAAAATCATGGATTCATTTCCCTTTCTTCAAACCTGCAGTGAATGTACTAAGGATGTATGAAGTAAGGGTGATGATCAGTGAAAGTGAAGCAAAATTACTTCGTCTGAATTTTCCAGATCTCGAATCCATTTATTTTGGTCTGAACTATCTCTCAGTGGTAGATTTGGGAGAATTAAGTGCATAAAGAAAGTGTTAGCATCAGGGCAGTGTGACTAAACTCTAGACATTCATGGTAGTGAACTTGCATACATTCAAGAAATCAAAGCTAGGGTTCATTTAAAAGATAATGTTCCAATTTGATTCATCATGGTGCGACCTACACCTGGAAATCAGATGGAGAAGGTAAAGGAAGAGCTGAAGAATCCACAGGGTACCAGGCATCATTGAAATGGTTCAATGTTCTGATTAGACAGCTCTGACTGTTGTTGTAGGAAATGTAGATGCATTAAATTGGATTTATGGGGATTATATAATTGCAAGTAATAGAGAAATGGATGCACCTTATGTCTGGGTTATAATTTGTTTGATCACCTGGGTGGACAGAGCATTATGTAGTTACCACTAGACAGAGTTAGATAAACATTCAATCAATGATAAATACTTGCTTGGCCTATTCCCCTACAACAGATTGCATTTGTGATAGTATCAATTTCATGTATTGTCCAGGGTATAATTTGATTCAAGATCATAATATATCTAGATGTGAGGAAAGGGTAAGGTTGGAGCACAAGGAAAATCTTCAAGAAGGTGGATCCTAGACAATTTTGAAAAGCAACTGAGGAGAGACAAATATATTGCCACTGTATCAGAAGTAACCCACCTTGATCATGAATATTGATAGAGCCCACCCACCAAGGGATAAGATCTGTTCAGCATTGAGTACGACCAACCTGATATACTGGAAGGCCTATTTGAGTGCTTGAGACTCAGAGGCCCAGGTTTAATCCTGACCTGGGCAGCTGTGTGGAGCTTTCTGTGGTGGCATAGGTTTCCTTTGGGTGCTCGGGTTTCCTCTCACAAACCAAAGATATGTGGGTTGACAGGCTAATTAACCACTAAAAATGCCTTGAGCATGTAAGTGCATGATAGAATCTGGGGGGGATGAGAATGTATGAGGAATTTTTTTTAAAAACAGGATTATTGTGGGATTATTTATCCATGGAATCCACTGCCTACTGAAGCACTGGAGATTACCTCTGTAAATATATTTAAGACAATGTTATAGGGAAAAGACAGGTAGGTGGAGATGAGCCTATCATCAGATCAGCCATGATTTGATTGGATGGCAGAACAGGCTTGATGGGCCAAATGGCCTACTCCTGCTCCTATTTCTTATTAGTGTAAAAAGGTGCCTGCTTTCCCCAGGCTAAATGTGTGTATGCATTAAAACATGTTTACCTGTGCACTCCTCTGTGAAATGTAATGCAGTGTGGAACATCACATTATTATTCTATAAAAAGCCACTTACTTTTGCATTGGAGTTTCCTTACTTTTCTTTTCAAAACACTAGAAACAGTTTCTCTGTTTTTGACATTTGTCCAACTAGATCAGCTTCTTTCATCACAGTTTTGCTGAAGGTTCTTGTCTACTAATTGTGGAAAGGAGTTGAATTTAGTAACATGATTATTGGAAGTTCATTCTGGAATCCCATTTAAAACAAGGAAACTATAAAAAGAATTGGGTGGCAGGGAATGCAATAAATGATCAACTCATGCCCATTTGTTAACACTTGGTGACACTAAACAGGTTAGTGTGGCGGTTAGCACAATGGTGTTACAGCGCTAACAACCCGGGTTTGAATCCAAGGCTGTCTGCAAAGAGTTTGTACATCCTCCCCATGTCTGAGTAGGTTTCCTCCAGGGACTCTGGTTTCCTCCCACCTTTACCAGGGGTATAGGTTAATTGGGTACAATTGAGCGGCACGGGCTCATGGGCTGACAGGCCCTGTTACTGTGCTGAATGTCTAAACTAAAATTTAAAAATTAAATCATTGGACCCAATAGTAGTTAGTATCAAATCAATGATAAATCAGAGTTTTCCTCTTTGATAGTATGCAACACTTTCCTTTGCTTTACAATGTTTTCCAGCTGTGATTCGCTTGAATCATGACTTAGCAAACAATGTCATGAGTTCATCAAACTCTAGGATTCTCTCACATACTGCTTGGACAAACATTGAACTCAATATTCTTGAAATTGGCTCAGCAGTAAGATTTGCCTGATATCTAGATTCACCTGTGCTTTCATTTGCAAACAATCTATTGGCCAGTTGTCACGTCTTGTATGACACACCAGGACCTTCTCAGTCCTGTTCCTTTTTTAAAGATATAACCAATCCTTCTTCTAAACTATCATTTACATCCTGTGATACATTTCCGATTTGGTGATCTTGCCCTTTTGTTCTCCTCCTCCCAGATATGTGTTCCTTTATTGTCCATGAGTGATAGAGGTGCCAGAAATGATTCATTTTCCCTGGAGCCAGCCTTTTTTGCTTCACTCTAGGTTGGTGCCATTGCTTTCATACTCTCCTCCTACATTCTCATGGTTGCACATCAATGCTAGCTCAACTACCTTATTCATGTACAAACAGTGACCCAAAATGTCCCCTTTATTTCATTGAGCCCAGTGATAGACACATGCAATAAAATGCAAGGGGATATTTTGTGAGGCTCAAGAATGTAAGGGTCATGCATAAAGGTAATTCGTGTTGGAAATACCCAAGCACAGTATATCTACGGATGGGTTTATGATGATTATATGTGCTAAATTCTGGGCTCTAAGATTGTTGCGGAACCCCTTAAAATTGACCATATTTTGTAGTTTTTCCATGTGTATGAATTAATACATTGCAACCTAATTAATTGTAATGACTTTCTTTCCTCTTGACCCTCTGCCTCCTCTCTCTTGAATACAGGTCACAGAGACTTGAGTTGGCATCCACTGATTGACTGGTGATGCACAACCACCCTTAGTTATGGTCATTCCACAGTTTCTATAATGTTAGAATACAAATACCACTGAGCGACGGTTTCATAACATTATTTTCACTCTTGGCAGCCTTATCCCAACCAGTAATTTTATAACATGATTTTTAAATCCAGTGGATAGAAAAAGATGGGTAGAGTCAAACTCCTGGTACCTGCCACCTATAGGGATTGGTAGAAGCCGGATAAGTCAATTTTACAGTTGCTTAAGATTGTATTGCCTGATTGATGAACTAGCGGCGAGGCGTGCTAATTTTAAACTTTTGTATTTTATACCTATTTATTTTTCTGAATTTTTTTTCCTGATTGCTTAAGGCTGCCAGCTACTTGAATTCTGGATAATGGGGATTTTACAATATTTCAAAGATGAGTGGGCCATATCCACTTAACCTCACAAAGTCTAACTTTGCCCATCTCTATCTCATTTCATCCCACATTTCTGCTTTGTGCCTCTGTAGTCAGTGTGAAGAGGCATGTGTATCTGATGTGATTAGCAATCATTATCTGATATTACCCCAATGAAATTGTAAGCTCTCTTTCTTGTGTGTCTTCCTCTTTGGCAGGTCAAGACTTCTGGTGGAAGGATATAATATGTGGTTCCAGACAGAGTGGAGAATGGTACACTAGGGAAAAAAGTGAGATGAAATAAGATGATTAAGATTTTATTTGAAGCCATTGGGTTTCTTTTTCTCTCTCCCTCCCTCCCTCCCTCCCTCCCTCCCTCCCTCCCTCCCTCCCTCCCTCCCTCCCTCCCTTCCTCCCTCCCTCCCTTCCTCCCTCCCTCCCCCACCCCACCTCTCTCTCTCTCTCTCTCTCTCTCTCTCTCCCTCTCTCTCTCTCTCTTTCTCTCTCTCTCTCTCTCTCTCTCTCTCTCTCTCTCTCTCTTTCTTTTCTTTGATGAAAGAATTACATTTTCAATTACATCCAACGGCATCAAAACTGGCATCTGAATCAGCAATTAAAGAACCTGCTGATTTTTCAATTTATTCTTTGGCTTGGCTTCGCGGACGAAGATTTATGGAGGGGGTAAATGTCCACGTCAGCTGCAGGCTCGTTGGTGGCTGACAAGTCCGATGCGGGACAGGCAGACATGGTTGCAGCGGTTGCAGGGGAAAATTGGTTGGTTGGGGTTGGGTGTTGGGTTTTTCCTCCTTTGCCTTTTGTCAGTGAGGTGGGCTCTGCGGTCTTCTTCAAAGGAGGTTGCTGCCCGCCAAACTGTGAGGCGCCAAGATGCACGGTTTGAGGTGATATCAGCCCACTGGCGGTGGTCAATGTGGCAGGCACCAAGAGATTTCTTTAGGCAGTCCTTGTACCTTTTCTTTGGTGCACCTCTGTCACGGTGGCCAGTGGAGAGCTCACCATATAACACGATCTTGGGAAGGCGATGGTCCTCCATTCTGGAGACGTGACCCACCCAGCGCAGCTGGATCTTCAGCAGCGTGGACTCGATGCTGTCGACCTCTGCCATCTCGAGTACTTCGACGTTAGGGATGAAAGCGCTCCAATGAATGTTGAGGATGGAGCGGAGACAACACTGGTGGAAGCATTCTAGGAGCCGTAGGTGATGCCGGTAGAGGACCCATGATTCGGAGCCGAACAGGAGTGTGGGTATGACAACGGTTCTGTATACGCTTATCTTTGTGAGGTTTTTCAGTTGGTTGTTTTTCCAGACTCTTTTGTGTAGTCTTCCAAAGGCGCTATTTGCCTTGGCGAGACTGTTGTCTATCTCATTGTCGATCCTTGCATCTGATGAAGTGGTGCCGCCGAGATAGGTAAACTGGTTGACCGTTTTGAGTTTTGTGTGCCCGATGGAGATGTGGGGGGGCTGGTAGTCATGGTGGGGAGCTGGCTGATGGAGGACCTCAGTTTTCTTCAGGCTGACTTCCAGGCCAAACATTTTGACAGTTTCCGCAAAACAGGACGTCAAGCGCTGAAGAGCTGGCTCTGAATGGGCAACTAAAGCGGCATCGTCTGCAAAGAGTAGTTCACGGACAAGTTTCTCTTGTGTCTTGGTGTGAGCTTGCAGGCGCCTCAGATTGAAGAGACTGCCATCCGTGCGGTACTGGATGTAAACAGCGTCTTCATTGTTGAGGTCTTTCATGGCTTGATTCAGCATCATGCTGAAGAAGATTGAAAAGAGGGTTGGTGCGAGAACACAGCCTTGCTTCACGCCATTGTTAATGGAGAAGGGTTCAGAGAGCTCATTGCTGTATCTGACCCGACCTTGTTGGTTTTCGTGCAGTTGGATAATCATGTTGAGGAACTTTGGGGGGCATCCGATGCGCTCTAGTATTTGCCAAAGCCCTTTCCTGCTCACGGTGTCAAAGGCTTTTGTGAGGTCAACAAAGGTGATGTAGAGTCCTTTGTTTTGTTCTCTGCACTTTTCTTGGAGCTGTCTGAGGGCAAAGACCATGTCAGTAGTTCCTCTGTTTGCACGAAAGCCGCACTGTGATTCTGGGAGAATATTCTCGGCGACACTAGGCATTATTCTATTTAGGAGAATCCTAGCGAAGATTTTGCCTGCAATGGAGAGCAGCGTGATTCCCCTGTAGTTTGAGCAGTCTGATTTCTCGCCTTTGTTTTTGTACAGGGTGATGATGGTGGCATCACGAAGGTCCTGAGGCAGTTTTCCTTGGTCCCAACAAAGCTTGAAAAACTCATGCAGTTTGACATGCAGAGTTTTGCCGCCAGCCTTCCAGACCTCTGGGGGAATTCCATCCATACCTGCTGCTTTGCCACTTTTCAGTTGTTCGATTGCCTTATATGTCTCATCCTGGGTGAGGACCTCATCCAGCTCTAGCCTTAGGGGCTGTTGCAGCAACAGCTTGAAATTATATACACCCTTTGACCTGGACTCTGAACCAACGGTTTGAAAGGGAAATGTTAACACAGAGATGCATGACATATTAAGACAGATGACCAAAACACTTGGTGAGAAAAGTTGGTTTCAATGAGTAACTTGGAAAGAGGTACAGGTGACGGAAGATGATAATGGTGGGGGCATTCCAAAGCTTCACCCTGAACATGGCCAGCTCTGGTGGTGTCAGTAAAGCATTAGAGACTGGAGCCAGAAAAACACTGTGGTGATTAGTTGAAAACTGTGGCATGGTCAGACCCCTATCATTTATCCATTCCCAGGCTAAGGTGTATATTATAGACAGGTACTGTAGATGCTAACCCTCCCCCTAACTAGCTGGTTAGGAGGTCAGATTAAAGAAGAAAAAATATTTTTTGAAATAACATAAAAGCTGACTTCTAACACATTATCTTTTACACTTGAGAACGATTGTTAAAACTGCTCGAAAACAAGCTTTGGCTTCACTGATTAGCCTAGAGTTCTGGTCCCTATAATTAAGAATGTTAAAGGATAATTTTGTTGAAGTTTCCAAGATAGTACAGGAAACCATTAAAATGGAGAGAAGGAGAAAGTGCCTGCTGTCACTGGGGAGCAGAACAAGAAAGCATGGCAGGAAATTTGAAGACTATCGCCCAGTGCACTAACTTCTACTGGGATGAAATGCTTTGAGAGGCTGGACTGGCCAGAATTAACATGTACCTAAGCAAAGATCTGGACCCACTGCAATTCGCTTATTGTCACAATCGCTCCATAGCAGATGTAATATCGCTGGCTCTCACCTCAGCTCTGGATCAACTTGAAAACAGCAATTCATCGACCACAGCTCAGCCTTCAACACTACTCTTCCATCAGTGCTGGTCAAGAAGCTACAAGCTCTAGGCCTCTGTACCCCACTTTGCAAACTGGATCCTTGACTTTCTCATCGGAAGACCACAGTCAGTGAAACAGAAACAACAGAATTAGGAACATCTCCTCCTCACTGATTATCCACACAGCCACACCCCAAGGTTGTGTGCTAAGCCCACTGCTCTACTTATTAGACACCCATGACAGTGTGGCCAAGCACAATCCCAATGCTATTTACAAGTTTGCCAATAACACCACACTTGTCGGCAGAATCACAAATGGCAATGAGGAAGCATACAGGAGGGAGGTAGATCAGCTCTATGAGTGGTGACAGACCAGCAACCTTGAACTCAGCGTTAGCAAAACCAAGGTGATAATTGTGGACTTCAGGAGGAAGTCAGGGAAACATGATCTTCATCGAGGGCTCAGTAGTGGAGAGGGTCAAGAACTTCAAATTCCTGGATGTCAACATCTCTGAGGATCTGTCCTGGAGCCTCCATATTGATGTAATCATGAAGAAGGCTTACCAGTGGCTAAACTTTGTGAAGTGTTTGAGGAGATTAAGTAGGCCACCAAAGACTCTTGAAAACCTCTACAGGTGTACCATGGAGAGCATTCTAGCTGTTTGCATCATGGTCAGGGCAAGAAAAAGGTCCAGATGGTTATTAACTTCACTCCTTCGAGGTGGTGTCTTAAAAAAAGCAACCTCTATTCTCAAAAACCCCCCACCACCCAGGCCATGCCCTCTTCACACTGCTACCGTTGAGAAAAAGGTACAGGTCCTAAAGATGAGCACAAGGGCAGCTTCTTCTCAGCTGCAATCAGATTCCTGAATAATCAATGAACCAAAGACACTTTTGTGCACTACTATTTAAATTTTTTTAAATATTATTTTATATTATGCTCTGAGCGCATAATGTCTGCTGCATGACGCCGAATTTCATGACTTGCTCGTGACAATAAATTCTGATTCTGATTCTGACCATGTGTTCAAGCAATGAAGTGAGGAAACACTTGACACACAGGAAATGAACACAATTTGGAACCCTCTTCCACAAAAAAAAACCTGATGGTAGGTTAATTGATCCTTTTAAGCATGAGTGGTAAATATTTGCTCATTAATAATGGGGAAAGGCGGCCATTTGGAGTTATGTCACATTTCAGCCACGACCTCATTGATAGTTGGAACAGGCCCCAAGAATTTATTTTTTTAAAAACTCTTGGTTTCATAATGCTGTTTTTCATTCTCCTCTGCGCTTTCGAGGAATCCTCTTCCTATTTTCCAATGGTGATTATAAAAAAGATGAAGTAAAGAAAAGGAAATTAAGATACGTGGAAAAAGTGCAAGAGAAGTAGGCTGGCAGCATTACCAGCCTCTGACTGGTGCCCTGCACGGTGCGGGGGAGGATATTGGGTTTGCTTCAAGGTCTGCGCTCTGCATGAGTGATCAGCATCATTTCCATACTGTAATTACCTTCCCCTGATCCTCTCTCTTGATTTTACTGCTATCTGGTAGAGGCGCATTGGGTGTGAGTAATTTAAGGCTGCATTAGATGTCAGAGCCCATGAAACAATCAGCCACTGAAGAAATATGGGTGCAGATAATAATTGATCAGTCCCATTAGCGGCAAGAGGCCTGTTATTTCCTGCTCGGGCCTCTCTGCAATGGTCCTTGTTGATTCTTTTAATGTAGATTTTTTCACTTGAGGGAGCAGCTGCCTCATTGAAGGTATAAGCTGCCAGCACTGCACATGCAGAACGGCAGTGTATTATAACAAGACAATCTCCTGCCTGTCAGTAAAGGCAATGAGAATGAGAGAGCAGACTTGCTGATGATCTGAGCAGGACGTGTTGCTCAAATACCATTACTATCCGATTTCACATAGAGAGCGCAATTTACATTTGATTCTGTGCTAAATTAATTTTGCTGTCATCGCAACCCCATGCTCTTTACCCTCTCTCTATTTCCTTTTTTTTTCCTATTTTGTTAACTGATTCTTTTTTTATCTCACTTTATTGCTTTGAGGGGGGAGGGTTAAAGTGAAAAGGAATGGGAAATAGATGATAATGGAAATTAAACTGCAGCCCATAAGTGAATCCGATTTCATTGATTCAGATGTAACGACTATTAAAATGTGTCTAATCCCACACTGCAATGAGTTTCAATTTGGTCGTCGGATCATGCAGGATAAGTGACAATGAATTCCATCCCCCCCCCTCCCCCTCACCCACCCCCATCGGAAGCCGACCACTATTGCTCCACAGTTGTACATATGAGAGAACTGTAGGGATATCTGATTGATGGAGCTTGAGCAGATTGCAGAGAGAGTTCAGTGCTGAATTCATTATTTCCATTGTAGCTAGAGGTGAGAGTGGAATAATGTTTTCTTGCTCTCATTCCAATTCCTTCCAGATGGGGTTGTTGTCCTGGCTTGGGCATTGAACCTACAGGTGTTCTTTGCTCCTCACCCCACCTCCCCCCCACCCACCCCACCCTAGGCAACCTCCGATTCCTTGTATGTGAGTTTACCACCAAGGCTCTACAATTCCCTTGTTTCTTATCATGACCCACCCACCCATCCTTTCCCCCCCTCCTCCCCCCTCTCTCTCTCTCTGCCTCTCACTGCCATTTCCTTACAGCCCCATCCATATATGGGTGAACAGAAGATGACAACAGAGATTTATTTTACAAGACAGAAGATTCAGTGGCAGGAAACTGGATGGTTCAGAAGTCTGGGGTCTGAGACTGAAACAGAAAAAATAGTAATATGTTTAATATGCTTTTGAAGATCATCAGGCTCCAGCAGGGCCCTGGTCAGATCCTCGTTTTCCAGATAACGTGTGTGCTCTGAAGAGGGTAAAGAAAAGAGGCTGCAAAGAAATATTTGAAATCACAGGAATTTTTGATTTGTGTTACGGCCAAATGACAACAATGATCCTGATGAGTGGGTACCCAACTCTGGTGGATGGTCTATCCTGGGAAAGGTGATGCACCAGATCATGTCCTCATCCAATTCCTATCACTGTAGCAGAGGCAATTCATCACCTGGGCCAAGTACAGCCCAAGACTGGAAACTGAACTTATCATAGACCACTGAGTGATGTTTCATTCCCTTTCATTATGTTGCTCAATTATTAGGTTAAAGCAATGATAACGTCAGCAGTCTTTCCTTCCATCTGCTCTTGCACATGGATACTTGAAGATTGTCAGGTTTAGTGTGATTGGATCACTGTTCGAACAAGGTGATGGAGACCTTGGTCATGTCAACAGGAAGCTATTGCTGAGAAAGGTCCCTTGCAGGGATGGATCTACTTGTTGGTTTGCAGGAAAAAATGGTCCCAGAGCCCTAGATTTCTCACGCAGTTGTTGAAATGAATATGAGGGCTTTTCTGTGCTCAGTAAATAATTTCTGTGTTCCAATGAGAACAGTTCCAAAGCAAATCCCAGCCTCATTGGGCATCCAGTCACCATCATGCTGGGAGCTAAGACCATTGCGGAGAACATTTAGAAAACAAAGAAAGCCTTTTTTTACAGAAGGCTGTCATGACTGGTGATCGATCACCTGTGTTGATGAAAGTTAGGGAATGGTCGTTGATGTTGATTGTGCTGCAGAGATTACCAGTCATTCCAAACTATTAGGACTACTCACACCACCAGGTCAAGCTCTGCTACCTTCAAATCCTGATGACAATGAGGGACACTAGGAGTTTGGAGCAGGATATACGGGGATGGAGCGATGGAGAGCAATGCCTCTTCTGTTCATCTAATTACTCCTGAGGCTACTCTCATTTTTGTGGTTCACTCATTCTTTTCATCTCACGTAAATACTAAAGACAATCAGACCTGATCTGTTCAAGAAAGCCATGTGCTTTAGTTCGATTTTATGTATTTTGAACTAATCAACAACCAGAATGAAATAGAAATTGAATGGTTACACCCAATGCTTCAATAATGCTTCATATATGGGAATTGGAAAATAGAAGATACAGAGCCTGGAATCAAAGGAAATGCTCTTCATAAAAACGAGCAGAATTTCCTCTGTTGAAGGAGCCTGGAATTTCTTTTAAAAACATAAAATTTAGGCAAATCCTGTTTCTATAGATAGAAGATAGAACAGCGGAACACAAGAATAGACCCTTCAGCCATTTGTGTGCACTGAACATGATGCCCAATTGAAATCAAAAATTTTGCTGCTTGCACATGCAACGTATCCTCTATTCCCTGCACATTCACATGTCAGTCAAGAAGCCTCTTCAATATTACTGTTGTATCTGCTTCCACCACTAACCCTTGCAGTCCATTCCAGGCACCCACCACTCTGTGTAAAAATCTTGCCCTGCACATCTCCTTTAAGCTTTTATTTCAAATGTGGTTGGAACTTAGGAAACATATTTTGGAAGTGTTTTACAAAAACAAAGACATGAAAGGCAAATATCAGAGACAAGGCAGGGGCAAATATTCCAAGAATATCTCCTGAACAAATCATTTTAATCATGCCTTTGCAACTTTAAATGTTGGTCCTCAATTCTGTGATGATGCTTTAATCCATTCCTGGAAATAGTTGATGCTTCATCTGGGTTTTGTTCCAGCAAGAACATTAGTGGAGGAAGCAAGACTGACCCTAGGAGAGCTAACCTGAAACTGCCCTTTGTCCAAACATTGCTCTCAATGCCTTTCTCTCACCATCCCTTTTTCTGTCTTTTAACTTTCTAGTTCTATGACTTCATTAAGAGAATAAAAATGAACCTTCTATCTTCTGCGGCAACAGATACTAAATAAAGCAGAACCGTGAACTAATCGGGTTATGTATTAAACATTAAACACGCTGTCTGCTGTGTACTTAACAGTAAAGGTCTATTAGAAATCTATTAGTGATGGTTAGAAGCACTGGCTGCTCATTACCCTCCTACTGACTACAGCAAACACACATTATTTGGGATTAAAGGCAGATTTAATGAGATTTAAGCCTTTCTGGTTACCAATACCTGAATTTATTAATAACCAATTTATGAAATATTTACTGGTCTCAGAAGCTGCCTTCAGATCTCCAAGTCATCCCATTAAAGATTTAAAAAAACTTTACCTCAAGATGGCCATTTGACCCATCAAATCAATGCTCACTCATTCAATGAAAAGTCAGGTTTCTTACACTCTCTCTTCATATTCAGCAATTTTCTTTTCAAGTTTAGATCCAATTCTCCTTTGGTGGCTTTGACTGACTTTCTATAAACAGCACATTACCATGATGATGCAACTTATCACATTTTCTGTAATTTTTTTTTTACATTGTGCTTGTTTGCAACAGGTAACAACAGATCAGTGTGAAATTCTGCTAGCCTGCGTGCTCACCTCCAAGTATCCATCACAAGGATCCCACAACCCCTCTGGTTGTCAGTGATGCATCAGTTTGTGGGATCATACTATTTGTGTATCGGCCAGAGTATTTCCTGCTTTCTACATTTTTTAAACTAGAATAAATAACATGTGCGCAATGGAAAGTACTTCTAAAACGATTGAATGATTCTGTTTGCGTGCAAGGAATTGGTGTACATATAAAAGATGACCCACCTTGGAACCATAACACCGTCTCATTAGTCAGGAAGGCACAACAGCACCTACATGTCCTAAGGAGGTGGAGGACAAGATGACTGGACCCAATCTCGACAACTTTTTACATGAGCATAATAGCTGATGAAGGGCCATTGGTACAATGATAAATGATAGACATAGCCATCTGGAACACCTCTGATGTCTAGACTATGCTCTATTCCAATCTTCAGTCAGGTTTCCTGGGCACTGTCTTCACTAGCAAGGCCTCGAACAAATAATATTTGGACTATAGTTGGAAAAGGGAATACTTGTAACAGTAATCCTGGAGCTTTGGAATTTCCTGGTGCAGAATCCCTTGCTTGAAACTGCCAGAATGCTCAGAAGCACAGAGTGAATGGAAAATCAAGTGTGATCTTTGTTTTTTAATGTGCACCGTGTAGTGAATGATTAAGTGGTGCAGTTGGGCAGTGCATATTCCTGTCTGAAAACGGTGAGCAAAATAGACACCATCTGAAGAAAATACAGTCCAGAGGCAGACAATCATGCAAACAAGAGCTAATAAGCGATAACAAAGAGAAGCAGACACAATTATATGTGGTATCAGACAGCAAACAGCAAACAGCAAACATGACAGTCAGGAAAGAGATGCAGACAATTGCACAGGAAATAGCTGAGGAGCTGACACCGTGAGAGGCAAGCGCTCAGAGAGAGACTTAGACAAATCAAAGAGAAGTCACATGCCCAAAGATATCAAAATGATTTGACACAGACTGAGAAAGAGAGAGATAAAAAAAATGAGTAATGGAGGAAATGTCAAAGGTCATGATGTTATCTGTCCCAATCAATTGTTAATTTAAAAAGGCATTCAGCGGCACTTTGAATTTGATCAGAACTGTAAAATGTATCAAATTAACTCCCACTTACGTCCAGCTTAACAGAGGGATAAGGATGATGGAGCAGCAACCTCCGGGATCAGAGGAGAATCGGGTGGTCAAGACAGACCAACAAGATGAACGCCACACCTCTACAACATCCAAGTCCAGTGATGGAACCTGTCGATTTGCCTATTGCTCAAGCATATGCCAGTTGGGGATCTTGCCAATGCAAACTCATGAGATTCACATTGCACCCATCAACAGAAAGATCTATGAATAATAAATGGACCTTACCCTACCAATGTATGATACATACAGTAGCTAATTCGCCTTCTGCCTAGCAGTAGCAAGAAGTGCTTTTAATAGCTGATATCAAGTATTTGTGTCCTGGAAGACTGGCTTTTAATAACTTTATGTGATATTCTGGGGCATATGGCCTACCGTGCTGGACTTTTAAAAATGTATATGGAACAGCCCGCTTATGATGAAATTTCATGTCTGCAAGGATCCTGAATAAGAAACTTGGCACAATTCATCCCCTAAGTGGCTACTCAGGATGCTTCTGGTCAGCACAATGGACTAATCTTATTAACCAATCAATAGTTATCTAATTTTATTGCAAGGGCTATCAGTTATTAAAATGAATAGATCAGACATAATGCACTGCACCCAGAATATCAACAACCTTGTAACATGGAGCCTGTTTAGTTATTCTGGATACCCCAGCCCACATACCTTAAGTGGCATGCAGCATGGACAGGGTATTTCACAGTGAGTGTCTATCATAGAATGAAATGTGATAGTCCAGAATGTGCGAGTGTGAATGAGGTGGGGCTTGACCCAGAGTGACCAGAGTCAATTGTTCCAGAGGGGTGCCACGGTGGTGAGATTGAGGGTTATAGGATATGGAAGGGCATGGAGCTATCAAAGAATAACATAACATAACATAACAATTACAGCACGGAAACAGGCCATTAGGCCCTTCTAGTCCGCACCGACCCAAACACTCCTCTCTAGTCCCACCTACCTGCACAATGACCATAACCTTCCACCTTCTTCTCATCCATATACCTGTCCAGCTTTTTCTTAAATAATAAAATTGACTCTGCCGCCACTATTTCTCCCGGAAGCTCATTCCACACTGCTACCACTCTCTGAGTAAAGAAGTTCCCCCTCATGTTACCTCTAAACCTCTGCCCCTTAACTCTTAACTCATGCCCTCTTGTTTCAATCTCTCCTACTCTTAACGAAAATAGTCTATCCACATCCACTCTGTCTATAAATAAAAGATGAGAAATACATGTAGATCAGAATATAAAGAAATAAATAAAGATCATTGAGCATATCAGAAAGTGTTAGATTGTGAAAAATGGGAGACATCAGAGAATATTTCAGAGTGAGTATGTGATGTAAAAGGGTTTGGTGTGAAGGGTGTGGGAAATATTAATGAATGTCCTAAAGTGAAAAAAAACCTGATAGAATGGACCAAATGAAAGGAATGGGATAAATTGGGGTATTAGAGAGGAGTGTGAAATATTAATGTTCGAGTAAAGGGTGTGATTGTATCAGAGTGTGATAATGGTGGTCCAAAAGTGAAGTATGGGATATATTGTTTACCGAGAAGGGTTTGGGGTGCACCATTAAAGTAATGAGTGTGTGATATTATCAGAATATTTAAAAGAGGGCTGTGGGGAATATCTAGCAGTCTTAAAGTTCATAATGCAGTGCACATCAGAGAGTGTTACAGTACACATGTGTCAGGTATGTCAATGTTGGATGCAGAATGTATCAGATGTCACAGTAGGAGGAGTGAATTTTTCAGACAGAATCATGAGTCCATTGGACAGGGCTAGAGTGAGTAGAGTATCAAAAGTTGAACTGTGAAGGGAGATAGGGTTTCTAAAATAGTTGTTCAAATCATTAATTGTGCAGGTCAGATCAGGAGAGGGCGTAGGTTGACCTGAAAGTATTCAACCACTGCAAAACCCTTCTTGATTTTGCATTCCTTTGAACAAATGAAATTCCAGGAATGTGGAACCAGAGCTATTGCTCCAGGGGACACATCAGAAGACAGCCTGATATGTTCTAATTGCCTCTTGCTTCTGCGGAGTCTGAAAACAGTAAAGTGTTTAAAGCCAGTTGCTAAGTTAGAAATGCAGGGTTGCCAACTATCCACTTCTCAAACTGACGCCACCCCCTTGTGGCAAAGATGCTGGAAACAGCTGGCTGATATATTCTTCAGTAATCCACTGGTATATTGAACAGCTTCACTAACCAGCAGTTTTCCAAGAACAGAGACCAAAATTCCATTGGCATCTGTTCTTGCTAAATAATTCAAAATAACGTAAATTTTGGTTCAAGGGTGAGGGAGGACCCAACAGTTCTTGATGAAGAGCAGTGGAATTTTTCTTTGGTGTCCAAGGCAAAAATGTATCCATTAAAACAGATGATTCATTCATTAGCACATCCCAGATTGTTGTGGTTTAGTTACAAAATTCTTGAGCGTAGCCAGCAGAGCTGCTTCTTCACAGTTCCAGCCACCTGGTTTCTATTGTAACTTTGTGGAGTTGGCCCATTCTCCCTGTGATAGTGTGGGGTTTCCTCACACATTCCCAAAGACTTGTGAGTGAGTAGCTTAGTTGGACACTGTTCATTGCGCCAGTGTAGGCAGTGATGGAATCTGGAGGGAAGTGGTGAGTCAGTGGGGGAAACAGGTCACTAGGAAAATTGGTCAGGTATCGGGATGGCTTCATAAGCTGAGTGTAGACTTGATGGGCCCCCCCAAAAATCTCTTTTATGTTTAAGGCAAGATGAAGGAGGTCAAGAAATTCCCACAAAAAAGGTGTTTGAAAAATTCAAGTTCTGTTTGGACGGAACTGCTCAGATACTGATGGACAAATATTAAGGATGTGACCTGGCCTCAAATATTTTTTCAAACAAAGTAACAACTGCTGTAACTGAGACCTGACAATTGACTCCAGCTACAACATGACCTGCCCTCATGGTTTGAGGAACCCCGCACCTAGGAACCCTTTGGGATTGAACTGATGCTTTTGAGCTTCATTATGCATTCTGAGTAACCTGAATATGGGCCTACACAGAAGCATCACATTTATTGTGTGGAGACCCAATGTACGGTGACTAATTGGAGCCTGCAGCCTGCAATCTGAAAGATCTCAAGATCAGCTCCATGAGAAATTTCCCAGACATACATATCAATGAACTGAAAGAATGTTAGTAATGAAACAATTAAAGCCCCCTCAGGATTCAGATTGGTTGCTATTGTAACTTCTAATGCATCCGAGGCTGGTCCTTAGGCTTCAGGCTTGGCCACTGCTTGGACTCAAACACACAGCTCAATTGTTCTCCAAACTGCATAGGCGTGGTGAAATTTACTCATGTTTTAGACAGGAACATGCCAACTATAATTTTAAAGGAATTAACAAACAGCCACTTGGTGCCTTGGATGTAGGTTTGTATTCAAGGACACTTATTTGAATTGTCAACTTTTTCTGACAGTTTTTATAAAAAGATTCATTACCTTCTCTGAGCTTTGTAAAATTATACATGTGCAGAAATAGAATGCCAGCTGATTACCATGTCGCAGTCCAAAGAGAAAAGTAACTTGAAAGATTCACCATCCCAGCCCAAGGCCATGGTCATAGCTATTTGTGGCCATAGGTATTAAGCGTGGCAGCAGTGATGTGTAATAACAGATACCTTACCACAGAGTGCCATTTAAAAGGGGTAAGATGTCACCTTGATTTTGCCCTGAGATAGCTGGTGAGCTGAACTGGAGATCAGGACGTTTCAAGACAACCCTTTGATAATGCTATGAGTTCATTTATAAGTTCAAGTTTATTTATCATCCGATTGTCCAAGTACAACTCGATGAAACACGTTCTCTTATCCTCGGTGCGAAACACTGAAAACGCACTGACAGATGAATGCAATGTTAAATTAATAGTAGAGTCACACTGAGTTAAGGTGGAAGGGATTTTTTTTTCTGTGCTTCTCTGTATTGACTGTTGAGTGTCTCCTGACAAGCCTTCCTCTTTTGCACTTGAAATTTCCATTCTGTGTCCCACAACGGAAACAGTACCTGTTCTGGGGCATCTTAGGGCAGCGAAGATTTCATATTTATCTAAGAAGCTTTATGCCTATTTCAACCTGGCATAATTGATGATAAAAGAACCCTTTAAGACAGTGTTTGGGACTGAAGTTGAAACAGGGTAAGAAGCAGCCAGCTTGGGTTGAATTTCTGTCCCAATTTCTTTTTTAATTTGAAAAAAAAAACTCAGCAATACCTATGTTTTCTCACGAAAAAGAACTCAAAACATTCTACAGCCTGTGTGTGTGTTTGTGGCTTGTTTGAGTAGGTTCACAGTAGGCAGCCAGGTGATTTATTGTATGTCAGAGGATTAGATTTTGAAGTGAAACATAGGCTCCTGGGTGTTCTTCTCTTCTTTTTTTCTTTGATGTGTTTAGCTGAAATTTGGCCTTTGCTCAGCAGCTGCCTTGGGTACAGAGCCAGTTGGAGTGGAACGCGTTGTGGGCAATGAGTGCGGTGCCAGCTGAAAGAACAAACTCCACAATTATCAGACTGGAGCTTTAACACCAGCGTGTCATCTGGACAGGGGCACTGGAGACTGGTGGGGACGATGCCCAGAGATGCCAGCCGGCTGGAGAGCGTCATTGATCTGAATCCACATTGCACGGTCTCACCAGGAGACAGACAACATAGCCCTGCCAAGTGAAGCATCCTTTCAAAGGAGGAGATTGTTCTGATCTTGTGGGGGGTGATGGGTTAAGTTCGTGAAACTGCATGTGTTCGTTTTAGACACAGGATTAAAGTCTCAATGCCAGGAAAATACAACTGAGAGATCTGGCACAGAGTGCTGAGCAAAATGCATGGGGCGAGCAAAGCTGAATTCTTCTGTTGATAATCCTGGCCGGGATTTTTGCAGCATTCAGGAAGAGCTGGTCAGACCTGGAGCCATTTCTCTCCAGCTCCACTTTGTTTGTTTAGTTTCTGTCTCCTGTGGTGCCAGGTTTATGAAATTGTCTTGTGTTTGTTTCTTGCTGCCCTTGGATCCCAGCTCACTGGAATCTTCACACTACAGATCTGTGGGATTAACCCTTTAACACATTAATCTTCTCATGAGTACACTAGCTAGCTTCGGGTTAAGTTCCGACAAAATGTGGAAAATCTTCCAGATCCACCATAGCCCTGTGCTTGCCATGCCTTTCAGGATACTGTTGGGTTTGAGAATGTAAGCTTTCTCTCCTTGATACCGAGCAGGGCATATAATGCAACATCCTTGGCTAAAGGGGCATTGTTTGAATATATAATAGCTATCTAACAATATTTTGGATATCAATGTTCAAGGTGTTTTTGATAATTTTCCTTGTTGTAACAAATCCAGTCAATGTAGTTGTATTTTGGAAGGTTGTGAAAGAAGCCCAGAGGGATTAGAAGATCTACCCTACTCTATTTTAGTCCCTCAACTGAGTTGGTCTTTTCTGATGTCTCCAAACCTATTTGTAGTCAGATTTAGAACATGTTTCTGATCCATCTTTGCTCACTGTCCAATGAAAAAAGGGACATATATGTAGCAGTAAGACAGGAAAGATCAAACTCATGTTCTCACCACAAACTGTTCCCTGGCCATTGATGCCATGCCTCTCTCTGGCAATTGTGAGTGAAACAGGAGACAATCATCCTGAACCAAGCTGTTCAAAAGAGTGGGTTGCAAGGAACAAGTGATGCTGAACATGCAGAATAAGTTTTAAACAGTTGATTCAGAGACATAAGTTTGAATCCCACAACTGGGAAGTTTAAATTCAAATACAGTAAAAGCCCAGTTATCCAGAATTTAAGCAACTATCAGCTTCAAGCAACCGGCAAAAATATCGTAAAAAATACAAAAAAAATTAAAATTTTCATGCCTCACTAATCACGTAACACACAATCTCAAACAACCAGAAAGTTCACTTATCCAGCATCTACCAATTTCCATAGTTGCCAGATACCAGGGGTTTTACTGCAGTTAAATGAACCTCCAATTTTAAAAAAAGATCTAGTCTCAGTGATGTTACGCACAATCGTTGTGAAAACCCATTTGGTTCACGAATCTGCCATCCATCCTTGATCTGCTGACACATGACTTCAGACCCACCAACATTGTTGACTATAAACCTTACTCTCAGTTGAGGAACAATTTTGGACAGGCAATAGATGTCATGTTCACATTCTGTGGAGGGATAAAGAGATCTGTTCTGTTTGAGTTTGATTTAAGCTTCTACTTGCACACTCGCTGAGATCACTACTTTTTCCTCTGTCCCTTCATCTACCTCTCTCCCTGCCTCAGTTCGTCAGATTTTCTAACATCTCATCCTCTCAGTTTCCATCCTCTGTAAATTTAAGCTCATCCATTGAGGTTACACAATCGGAAAGATGCAATGGGATGGTTGGCAGAGCTGCTACTTCACAGCTCCAGAATTCAATCCTGACCTCTAGTTCTAACTGTGTGCAATTTGCACATCCTCTCTGTGGCCACATGGATTTCCTTTGGGTGCTCCAGTTTCCTCTCAATCCCAAATGTTGCAGGTCAGCCATGTGTAGATGAACAGTAAGAAGTGATGGGGTCATGAGAAGATTTGCATGGGAATTAGTGTAACATTGATACAGATAGGTGTCTGATGGTCAGCCTTTTTTACACAGCCATAGCAGGTTGCTTCTCCTGCATTTCCTTGGAGATGCCTATGACATATGCAAGCTTCAATAATAATGCAATAACAAAAAAGTGTTTGAGTTCGTGAGAGGCTACAGGTAAATTTCATGCATTGTAAAGCGACAAACTGTCAGGGAAGGATTTGAAGGGTGCTTAAGAATGTGTTCATGATGTTGGGGCTTTCATTGGCTCAGAAGAATGGAAGTCTATACATAGTTGGTTACTACAGTCACCATCACATTCAGTTTGCAGTGCATTTGCTATCAGAATTCAGACATGTGTAGTTAGCTATTCCATTCTCTAAGTACAGGAGAATAACCTGTTTATAAACTGCTGTCATTTCTAAATAACATGGATTCCTCATACATTCTTTCATTTTGTAAACCCTCTATTAGTTTCTGTTTTATTCAATTCTGTGTGATTTGGCCCATTGTTACCCCACATCTCCATTTCTCTCTCTCTCTCTTTCACATTCCTTTTATTTCTCTCTGTCTATCATCCTGCTTGTTGCTTACACCAAGAAGCAATGGACATTAATCATCCCTGCTCCAGTAGAAGCATTTATCGGCGGCAACAGTGCAGTTTGGACAATTAAATAGAAGAACAAATCCTTTCTTTAAAAATTGCTACATGTGGGAGCTGGTGGCAAACATACAAAGTATCTGTGGCTGTTGGAAATTAAACATAAACAGATAATAAAAAGGAGTTACCCGTTGGGAAAGATAGAGTATTTACAAGAGAAGATCTGCCTAACTGGACCACTAATTGGTGTTCATTATCTCACATTGATTTAATTATGTGCTGCGCATCAATATAAATTGCCTGCCGCCCACAACAGGGATCAGGATTGGGGCTCTCATCTGGTGAAATGGGAGAAACAAATGTCTCACACCTTTTATTTTGAACATGAGGGTCACCGATCAATGCGGTGCATCCTGCGATGGCGAAGCGATACACTTAGTCATGCACCTGCTGGGCATCCCCTCCTGTTTCCTCTGGTGAAGCTGCAAACTGCCAATTAACTGGAGTGTAATTAGCGAGAGAAACATCATAATATCGAATTACGAGGCTGTGTGAGGGCCAGGCACATGCACCTTCTCCACACTTTAATAAGCCTCTGTTGGATTTTTGTTGTATTTATGCCCATCCATTTGGGCCCTTGTTCAAACTTTCATATGTTCTTCTGCAAGCATGTGCATTGCATATGCGGATGTGTTTGTGTGTGTGTGTGTTCCTGTGACATTTTTGCTCTGTACTTGTATTTGTAAGTACCTTTGTTCCATGTGTGCAGCTGTGTCTGCAAGACAATATGACCACCTCTATCTTGAATATGTCTGTATTTCATTTCTTGGGTGTGTGCTTGTTTTACTGTGGTTCTTGGAATATTTGTTATTCTGTGTATATTTCTAAGGGATTAGATTAGATTATTCAGATTCACCTTTATGAATATTAAAACATAATTTAAATCTATGCCAAATATCACTGCTGTTTCACAGACAAATTCTCAGTGTGGCCCTTAAAGAGGCTCAAATGGAGGGTATTCAGTAAAGCAGTCTGCTCCTTCCCGCCACTAAAATAGCCAAAGTGCTCACATCATTAACTAAAGATCTACCAATATCTGTGTGACGGAAAGAAGCAGGATTTAACAAAAATATAGGGTTAATGATCTGTCAGCAAACAACTGGAGGATGTTCCCAATATTTTCTCAGGGACTGTTAACCATTATAACAATGTATGCATCTCCCCAGCATTGGACAGCAAAGCAAGATTTTCAATTTGGTGACGAAACAATGATGGACTTGAAGAGGATCATCTTAACTAATTTTAATCAGACAATAATGATCCAAGTATTGTCTGGCATTTTATTTGATTTAGTTCGTTGTTGGGTGGAAAGTAAACTAAATAGCACCCTCAAAAGAGTTAGCATTTCAATCTAACTTTAAAAGAATCCACCTGAAAAAAATATTCTGAATCATATCGAGATACAAGAGCATATGATCAAAATGTGGAAGAAGTTGATTTGCAAATAAAACAAGTTTAATACAAAAACAATAATTTATGATAAGGCAAGTATTTAGGGTCTGGAATGCATTGTCAGTTGCAGTAATTGAACCACATTCAATTACAGGGTCCAAAAGGATCTGAATGAGCATCTGAAATGAAAGAATATGCAGGACAAGGAGAGAGAGAGGTGTGATTAGCTGAATTGTTCTAAAAAGAGTCAGTAGAGATTCAACAGGCTAACCAGCTTCCTTCAATGCCATAAATGTTCTGTAAGGCTGATTAGGGAATATGTGAAAAGGAAAAAAAGAGGTGGGGAGCTTTAAAGAGGGAATTCCAGAGCTTAGGCTCTTGGCAGATGAAGGCATTGCTACCCGTAGTGGGGTGACTGAAATCAAGGACGGTCAAGGTACAGAATTCAATGAGCACAGATATCTTGTAAAATTATAGGATTCGAAGAGATTACAACATGGAAGAATCTGAAAACTACCAATTCTCAATTTGACGCTGTCACCTCATAATAAGATTTAATTTGCATCATGATTTGGAATCAATTTAATGAAAATAGCTGTACTGAACTGGTGCGCAGGAAGACATCAGTGTCAATATGCAGGATGAACAAACATGTACAGTATCTAAACATTGCCTTCAATGCTCTTAATCAGCCTGTGGCACCACATTATTTGAATGTAAGGTTATTGAACTATCCTCATCTATTTGTACAATCTAATTGTGCCATGAGCTCAGGATCCTCCATACAAGGGTTGTTAGGTTCACAGAAGGCTGTAGAAATAATGTGAAAATAACCGTGCATTCTGACAGGGTAAAGAACAATACAGAAGGGCTCCTCTCGATTTGGGGTTGTCATCTGAAAGAAGCTGTAGAGGATGGGAGAAGGGGAGATGGAAGTAAACATTCCAGATTGGGAAGCATCTCCAGATGCTTGACCACATAACCTTATGCTGAAGCTTCATTGTTGTAGGCAGGGAGTGCTGGCCTATGGGAATCCTGTCATTCAGTTAATGTGAGAGGCTGCCTGTTCTCTTAGGTAGTACCATGGGACTATTTTGAAGATGTCCTGTCCAATACTGAACCCGATTGTAGGGGAAGTATTAGTGCAGGTAAATCCACTTGGCATGCTAAATTGAGCCTGATTTGACCTCTGGCAGGAGGCTCAGCAATCACAACTGTTTGAGAGGGGTGCCCTCTGGAAAGGTAATGACTGACTTATTGCAGGAAATTTATCCCCAAATTGTGTGATAGTTGCAGGTAAAAATTGAACATTAAGTTACAAAAATCGTGGGCTTTGCTACACAATTACATGTAGTTTAACAAATCAGTCATCTTAATTATATGTGAAGAACCCCCTGGGATATTTTAGTGGAATATCAACCAATGAGTAGTAACTGTCTAAGAATAACCAGGCCAATTTTATTTTAATAGATTGAGAGAGGTACATGAGATGCATCAAACAGTTGGCAGATTGAAGCAGAGGTGAACCTGTCAGCTCCTGGACTCACACTCATGATCTAAATCGGGGTTGGCTGCAAACATGAGAAAACATTTAACTTTGGAAATTTACACATTGTGGTGATGAGGTGATGCTCTAAAATATTTATCAACTAGCAACAGTAGTAGGGTAAAGTGTCAACAGGTTTGGGGGAATCTGGGCAATAGATTTAATGTCTTGGACATGGCTGTGGATGTTTTGGAGAGGAGGCCCATTGCCAGAGCTCAGGAGAACTCAGTGCCATTTGCTTGGAGAGAGGTTGGACACCATGTAAACACAAATGGAATGGATATAAGGATTTGGCTGCAAAGTGGGAAGAATTTCAATGATCTTGCCAAATCAGCTATGATAATAAACCACTCCCTTTTGCAACACTGCAGGATTTGATGTCTTCCTATCTCCCATTTTCATAACTAATTCAGATAGTATACTATTAAGGAAAGGTAAAACATTATTGAACACCATAACCAAGCTGGATATTTATGTTGTTCACGGTGCAGCCTTAGATTATCAAGCAGAAACGGAGGATTGGTAACAATTTACAAGAAGCCCCTTCTCCCCACCCCTGTCTCATCCACTCTTATTTTAGGATAAGATTCTCAACAGCAAATTGGATGTAATCGACATGGAGATTGGAATGCTCCATGGCCCACAGAGAAACCAGAGAGGAGGAACCAACAGATTAAAATCTGTACACTGTATTTCCATCCATTCCCTCCTTGGGCAACATTCCCTTTCACAACCTGACCTTCAGTTGACAAACATGCAAACTTTGTCCTCATGCTCAAAATGGCATATTATGTCCTTGTCCTCCTGCAATCTATAATTGTCGTCAATTTTCTTATTCCTCATCCAGATAGTTGGGCCATCAGAGAAAGTGATGGGGATGTGTGATTCAGATGCAATCTTATTGCAATAAGCACCAGCTTTGAAACAGGGCCCCTTGGGTAACTCAGTGATGGGGGGAGGGGTGTGGCATTGTATGTACCAGTAAGTAGGAGACAGGTGGCAGTGAGAAGATGTGCAGAAAGGCAGCGGATGCCCTTGTTATGCAGGAGAGAGCAGGGATGTACAGCTCAGCCAACCGCAGTGTGAAAGAAAGATGTTTTCTGAATGTGATAGATTACTGGAGGCATTGGGCTGCCTGCCAAAGAGCTTTCACCGCATCAGCTAATGTGGACTACTAGCCTCAGGAGGGTTCTAACGCAAGGCACTGATGCTCTGCAACTCACCCTTCAACATGTGATCAGACCACAATGTCCTGCAGTTAAGTTGTCTATAAAAAAGCTGGTAAAACCAGAAATAATATCTCACAGGAGTAATCATGCAGTAAACAAGGCCCTGAGTATCTATTCCGTCTATTGGAGGACAAGACATCATGTTGATGAGAGGAGCTTCATTTATTTCAATAGCCTCCTCCATATGGGTGGGGTACACATCACTGGGTGTGCTGTCAATTCACATCAATTCAAGTTTGTAGTTATCCAATTGCAGAAGTACAACCCGACTAAACAGTGTTCTCCGGTTCTTGGTACAAAACATGCAGGCACACAACCAGACAAAACATAGACACATACAAACAGTGCATCTGCATATTCATATATACAAATAAATATTGTTTCATGAATATGAGAATCTCGGAGGGTTGGTGTGAACAGTTCCTTTGGTTGCTCAGTATTCTCACTACCTGTGGGAAGAAGCTGTTCCTCATCCTAGTGGTTCTGGCTCTGATACCCTTGTATCTGAAAGATGCTGTGTGTGTGGGGTGGAAGGGGTCCTCAATGATTTTGTGTGCCCTCTTTAGACAACGATCCCAGTAGATCACATCAATGGTGGTGGGGGGGGGGGGGTGGGGAACAAGGAAGAGTCCAGTGATCCTCTGATCCATTTCTCTGCAGCAACCATAGCGCACTGTGATGCTGCTGGCCAGGATGCTCATGACAGAGCTCTTATAGATGGTTGACATAATGGAGGCCAGTAGCCTTGCCCGCTGAGGCATCAATGGATTTGAGAGACTTTGTTGTCTCTGCACATTGATAACTCTGTTTGCTTTGTCCCCCATTTCGATCAATATTTGCACCCAGGACAAATTTCCCAATTGTTCATTAGCATGGAGCCACTACTGGACTAGACTCAGTAGCAGCCAAGGTGTGAGCAGTCAATCTGCAAATGACTCTGACTGATGAAGCAGTGTAAAAAAAAGTATGACATAGAAGGGAGCAAGCTCCAAGTTTATCAAGCCTTCAGAAGGAGGTAAAGGGTAGAAGAGTTGTGACAAATTGTATGAGACCAAGAGTTCATCTGGCCACACATTAGAGTGTATTTGGCCTGATGGATCGATATCGGGATCGAACGCACATGGTGCAGAGCTTTTTCACAGCTGCTGAACTACCAGCCTGAGACCCTGCTTAATGCATAACATCAACGCACATACCTCCCCAGGACTCATGTCCCACATTCATATGTTCAACTTCATCTCAAGCATTTAGCATGGCTACAGGCCTCACTCTCATAGCTTTCACCCACAGCTTGATATCCTGACAGCCATGTCACCCCAAAAGGTTGGACCATACTCACTAATAATATCAACCTTCTTAAAGGGCTGGGAGGCACAGAAATGCGGCACTGGGAACAACAGTTGTCCAAAGCTCCATGCTGGAAACAGACCTTTCACCAACCAACTCATCCAACTTTATCTCTTTTCTTCATTCTCCCACATTCTCACAACTTCACATAGATTCTACCACTCACTTGGAATCGAGGGACAATTTTCAGTGGCCAATTAACCAAATGACCTACCCGTCTTTGGGATGTGTGACAAAACCAGAACAAAACAAGTGTGCATACTCCACACACAGTTCCTGTGGGTCAGGATTGAACCTGGGTCCATTACACAGTGAAGCAGCTGCCTATTAGCTTCTTCGTCAATGTCATCCATAAAACATTGGATTATTTTTTTCCACCTCTCTGGCTATAATCCACTTGAACCCTTCACCTAAGCCATTAATATAAATTCTAAATACTTGTAGCCTGAGCAACGATTACACCGATACTTGACTAGTTGCAGATGACCAATCCAGAAATGACTTGTTTACCCTGTTTTCCGTTAGCCAGTTGTTCAGAGATCAATAAAGTCGTGGGTTGGCGAAGTAAAGTATTTGAAACTTAGCAAAGAAAGATATGTGGAATAATAGTGGAAAATATTTTACAGATTTATCTTACAGAGTTGTCTTCCATGTTCAGCTTTTTCCAACGGCAGCCAGCATTCAACACAGGTTTGGACGTTAAAATAATGGACATTATCAGATTAAACACCATTCTTCTATGAATCTGTGATTCCTTTTGTGACATGTTTTGTTGGCTGGTCTGCTCTCATTGTGACATTTGAGGAAATAAAATTCTGTTTCAGAAAATGTCTGGGCAATCTGCAGCTCCAGCAGAAATTCAATACTTCAAAGGTTGAAGTATCATAGAAACTATTTAGCTACAAAGCTAAATTTCCCCTCGGGCTGATGTCCTACATTGGAGTAGCAGAGGCAATTACAACTATTTTTTTCTGCTTGCTTCTCAGTTCAGATCAATAATTTTCTAACAACATCTTGAATCAAGATGTGGTTTGAGAGTGAGTGGAGAGTTGCAAGGCGAAACAGCCGGAATGCTGTTGCTTCCTGGCTAACCCTCTCCACTCTCCTTTTCCCTTTGCAAAGGAAATGTTGAACTTTCTCATGAGAGAAATGAGAGACAAAGCATCACTGAATGAATAGATCATTCATGTTTTCATTCCTGTTCTCCTGTTATTGTGTAATCATCATTGCGCATTGTTCTTCAGTAATTTTAAGGATTTGCATTGAAGAAGCTGCTGTTGGGGGTTGGTCAACGTTGAAATAATGATGAAGAAAAGACAATTTAGCAGGAAATAAGCCCAGCTCTAATTTCATGGGCCTGTTTTTTTTTGAGGGTGGGGGGGGTGGTGTGGTTCTAGGTACTGAATACAATCAGCTAATATGAGCATAGAAAGACGCGAAAGTCTGATTAAACGATTTGATTGGTGAAACGGTCTATGCTCTGTGTGCGGTTGAATCCAGGTGGAAAACAGTTTGAAATGGATAAAGCATTATTATTCACTGCTCCTGACCATCAATCTACAGAATTTCATGGGCAGATGGAGTATCAGTAGGACCCAAAGTCATTTAACAGAGCCTGATCAGTTAAGTCATAGTCATTTCAATGTTTCAGGACAATGGCCCATGTTATTCTCTCCACAGATGCTGCTAAGGACAGCTTTGATGCTGTCTCCCTTGCTTTATTTCAGTAATCCAAGAATTAAAATTTTGGAAAACTATCACAATGGATGGGAATTTCGACTCAGAACTTCAGCTGAAATTGTGTGAAATCCCCATTTAAAACCTCAGGACCAGGAGCAGGCCATTCAGCCCTGCAACATCTCCGCAATTCAACAGGATCCTAGGTGATCCAACATTCCTGAGTCCACTTTTCTGACCTTTGTTCATAACTTTTTCAGCCATTTACTGACTAAAAAGTCACCTTTCTCAGCCTTAAATACACACAAGAACTCCACTTTCACCAGTCTCTTAGCAAGGAGTTCCAAAGACTCATTAACGTCAGAGAAGATTTTTTTAATCATCTTATATTTATTTAAATGTTTGTACCCTTAATCTGGGACCCTCTGGTTCTGAACTCTTCCATGAGAGGAAATACTCTCTCAGCATTTCTCTTCAAAGAGAAATAAAATTGGCCAAGGAGCAGGTCAACTTCAAGATCAATGACTAGATATTGTGATCTTCAGGTTAAAATTGCTGGGTTTTTTTAAATAAACCAGATGATTAAATAAGTAATAGCCTGCAGATGTTTCAGTAAGCAATCTTCATTGACCTGCCGTCTCACTAAAGTTGAAGCAGACTAGAAGATTTCTCATTCTCCTGGCCACTCTCACCCTGCACAGCCGACATAGGCGCACACCCGACATAGGCACACACCCAAATGCTGGCCACCTGAAAACTGGGGTAGAATCCAGCATCATTGGAATGTCAGATCATGGGGCATGCATGATGGGCACAAGAGACAAAACCTCTCTGCATTCCGTACTTGTGAGGCAGCCTTGGAAGTGCTGGAACACTTGTGGAACTTTGCAATTCATCGCTTTCAGTGACCCACCGGATTCTGCACGATGGAGACGATCGGAATTAACACCTGGATAAACCTCTGTCCACATTCAAAGGAATTACCACAGCCTCTTATCCCAGGTAGTTTTTTCTGCTGATTGCTTGATCTATACTGGCTCTGGGGTCATCAAGTCTCAAATTGCAGCTAGATGTTGAGCTGTAAATCATACCTTAACTCTACTTGCTTCCTCCCAATTCTTTGCCCTTGGACATTTTACCAGGTACGAAACAGTAAATTGAATGTTGGCAGAATATTTGGCTGCTGAAGGCACCACAACAATATCCAACTATATCCTAGACTGAAATCCATGCATGTGCTCCTTCCAGTAGGGATCTCTGGAAAGTGATCAATGCTATTGATTCCTCATTAAGGGGCACTAAGAGCATTTTAACTAAATTCATTTTAACTAAACTGGCAAAGTGATTTAGCAATTCTCCCTTGCATTATTCACTAGGGAAAAATAAATTGAACCAGTTGAAGTAAAGAAAAATAGTGGGGAGGTCATGAAGTATATAAGGATAACCGAGGAGGTAGTGTTGGCTGTGTTGAAAAAGATAAAGGTGGATAAATCTCCGGGACCGGACAAAATATTCCCAAGGACACTCAGGGAGGCTTGTGGACAGATAGTGGGACCATTAACAGAGATATTTAGGATGTCACTGCCCACGGGGGTAGTGCCAAAGGATTGGAGGGTGGCGCATGTGATTCCGCTGTTTAAGAAGGGGTCCAAATGTAAACCTGGGAATTATAGGCCCATGAGTCTGACATCTGTGGTGGGCAAGTTGATGGAAAGTGTTCTGAGGGATGGTATTTACAAATATTTGGAGGTACAGGGATTGATAGGGAGTAATCAGCATGGTTTTGTCAGGGGTAGATCACGCTTGACAAACCTGATTTGAGTTTTTCGAGGGGGTTACAAAAAAGGTTGATGAAGGGAAAGCTGTGGATGTTGTCTATTTAGATTTTAGTAAAGCTTTTGACAAAGTTCCCCACAGGAGGTTAGGAAAAAAGGTGGAGGCATTAGGTATAAATAAGGAGGTAGTGAAATGGATTCAGCAATGGTTGGATGGGAGGTGTCAGAGAGTAGTGGTAGAAAATTGTTTGTCCAATTGGAGGCCGGTGCCTAGTGGAGTTCCTCAGGGGTCGGTCCTGGGTCCACTATTGTTTGTTATATATATTAACAATCTGGAAGTAGGGGTGGAGAATTGGATAAGCAAGTTTGCGGATAATACAAAGATTAGTGGTGTTGTGGACAGTGAGGAAGATTACCATAGATTAAAAGGTGATTTAGGAAGGCTGGAGGTGTGGGCTGAGAAATGGCTGATGGAATTTAATACAGATAAGTGTGAGGTTTTACATTTTGGAAAGGCAAATCTAAATAGGTCATATGCATTAAATGGTAGGCTATTGAGATGTGCAGAGCAACAAAGGGATTTAGGAGTTATGGTAAATAGTACCCTCAAGGCTGATACTCAGGTAGATGGTGTGGTGAAGAAGGCATTTGGAATGTTGGCCTTCATAAATCGGAGTATTGAATTCAGGAGTAGGGAGGTTATGATGAAATTGTACAAGGCATTGGTGAGGCCAAATTTGGAGTACTGTGTACAGTTTTGGTCACCAAATTATAGGAAAGATATAAACAAAATAGAGAGAGTGCAGAGAAGGTTCACGAGAATGTTGACAGGATTTCAAGGTTTGAGTTACAGGGAAAGGTTGTGCAGACTGGGGCTTTTTTCTCTGGAGCATAGAAGATTGAGAGGGGACTTGATAGAGGTGTTTAAGATTTTAAAAGGGACAGACAGAGTAAACATAGATAGGCTTTTTCAATTAAGAGTGGGGGAGATTCAAACTAGAGGGCATGGTTTAAGATTGAAGGGGGAAAATTATAAGGGGACCTTGAGGGGAAATTTCTTTACGCAAAGGGTGGTGGGGATGTGGAATGAGCTTCCAGCAGACGTGGTTGAGGCGGGATCATTGGTTACATTTAAGGAAAGACTGGATCGTTACATGGAGAGGAGAGGACTGGAGGGGTATGGACCGGGTGCTGGTGAGTGGGACTAGGAGGGTGGGGATTTGTTACGGCATGGACTAATAGGGCCGAACTGGCCTGTTCTGTGCTGTAAGTGGTTATATGGTTATATGGTTATCTGTAATTCTGGATTGTAATCTTATGATGGTTCACTGGAATCTGGCCAATTACATCTTTTGAGAGTGTGTGGTGAGAATGTGTAGCTAGTGCTGTGTGAGAGACGGAGGGAGGGAATGAACCTGTTCTTCACTCGGATTGACATAGATGGTTATGACGTCAATAAGGGAACAAATTAGGAGCTGCCTTCACAACTCTGAAGTGGGTTGTGCCATCTGCTGGTGACCGGTGTAACTCCCGGTGCCATTCCTGCTGGTGGCAAGAAGCCACTAATCATTTCATGGAAAGTTTGACAGACACCAATGACAAACATGAAAGGAATCCAGGCCACTCACTCCAATTGGAGACTTTGACAATGATGATGGATTTGACATCGTCCTTATAGTGCAGAAACAATCCATTAGGCACAGGCAGCTTTGGAAAAGGTAAATGAGCAACATCTCTTTCCACTGGAACATGGGTGGGTAACTTATTTCGAGGGCATTAATTTAAGATCATCTCCTTAATAAATAAAAGAAGGCATTAGAATTTTGTTTTACATAGACAGTCAAGACTTAGAACATTTCAATGGAAATAGATCCTAATCCAGATTAAATTGTAGTTTTAAGAGATAAGTATACACACACACACACACACACACACACACACACACACACACACACACACACACACACACACACACGTATATATATATATATATGTGTGTGTGTGTGTGTGTGTGTGTGTGTGTGTATAGAGAGAAAGATATATACATATATAATATATAGGATGTGTGTATATATATATATACATATATATTGTATATATAGAGCATATGTGTGTGCATATATATATATATATATATATAGATATAGATATACACACATATATATAATACACACACAGACACTCACACACACACACACACACACACACACACACACACACACACACACACACACACACACACACACACACACACACACACACATATATATATCTATATATATATATAAATCACTGCAAAAGGGCATAGAAAAAGAGGGGATTTAGCATGGAACCAATAACCTCCCTCAATGTTGTAAAACAACAACGTTACTAATAAATAAACAGTGGGGAGCAAGTGATTAGACATTGGTATTCACACTGGATCCAGAAAGCCAGAGGAATTCATGGAGTATGTTATTGGGTTTTGGGGAAGGAGGCAATGAAGGAATGAGGAACAACTCAGTTGCAGTTTTTCCACAAATGACAAGTCTCCTTTTATTCACTGGGCTCAGAGCACGGCTGACGTGATCAGTAATTTCTGCCCAACTGCCATAACCCTTGAGAAAGTGGTTATGAGCCACTGTCTTTAATTACTGTACACCTTCTAGTGAAGGTACTCGTACTGTGACATTGGGCAGGGAGGGCCCAGATTGAAACCCACGTATGGTGATACTTTTCCAAGTCCGGCTCGTCTGCGGCTCGAAGAGAAATCTACAAAAGATGATCTTCACATCTGCCTGCTGTCCTTATCCTTTTTTGGTTACAAAGCCAGAGGGTTTAACAGGTGAGGTCAGAGTAGACTATGCGAGAGACAGCATGAAATGATATACATTTATGGCTGCTGTGCCCTGGTGATGAATAGAATGAATATATATATATATATATATATATATACATACATACACACACACATATATATACATATATATATATATATATATAATAAAATATTAAATATATATGGTTGATAGATGGCAGGGAGCTTCCTGAAATTTGTCATAGAAACAAATAAAATAGATGCAGGTGTGCCATTCAGCTATTTTCTTCATACATCTTTAGCCATTTTGTGCCTGGAACCTTATCTATAATCTTCTTAAATATATTTACTGCCTCGGCCTCGACAACCCTCTGTGGTAGTGACATCCACGGGTTTATGTGAAATACCTCCTTATCTCAGTTTTAAATAGTTTGCCCTGTAACTTATATAATCCTTTCTTATAGATCCCACAGCCAAGGGAAAACAGATGCTCAATATCCAATCTGCTTGTCTAATCAAAATTTTGTAAGTTTTCATTAGATTCCCTCTCAGTCCTCTAAACTCTGGTGCGTAAAAATCTGGTAAACTAATCTCTACTAATAAAATAGTCCAAGAATTGGTCTAATGAACGTTTGTTGCACTTCTTCCAAAGTAAGTGTATCATTTCTGAGGTAAGAATATCAAAAATGTGGATCAAACCAGAAGCTCTGTCACAGCATCTCTACAGGAATTTAAAGCATTTTTACCTCAAGCCACACCTGAGCACCTGAATGTAAAATGCAGCCACTGTACACAGCACAGTGTACATTAGCATTATGGGAGAAATAGCTGAATAGTTAGATGGAAAATTAATACATATATCCACAAGAACATTAAGAAAGGCAGACCGTGAAATCAATAGAGAGACAGACGTGAAAACTCATAGTTAGTTACTGGGAATGATCTGCCCTGTGTTAACTCCACAAGAACCATAAAGACCAAGCAGTCAGGAAACTGGCCATGATCTTCGTGATTGTGGGATTCTGGAGTTCAGCGGAACAATGCTGAAATTAACCTGAGCATTTGTCCTTAGGATGCTTAAGCCTTGGCCTTTTGCTCACCAGCTCATCATGTTTTCCCACTGCTGCCTCTCATACAGCCAGCTTCATGGAGAACTACTGCTGTCATAATGCATTTTACCTGCAGCTCAGTTGTCCTGAGGTGGCCCACTTAAGGAATAGGTGCTTTTGGTAGTACAGACACTGAAAATGCTGCCTGAACTGTTGAATAATTAAGCCTGAAGCAGTGGTAAAACACCCATGCGCACTTGTTGCCAGGAGCTACCAGATTTCCATGTTATCTGCACACTCTTCCAGCTTTCTGCACCTATGTGCCAAATATAAGCAGGTATTTTATCTTGTCTAAGTTATTCAGTGACATTAGTCATGATCCCATGTCACCAAACAAAATACAACTATGGGAATTGGGAGCAGGAGTAGTTCATGAGGCCCTGAATCCTGCTCTGGCATTCAATTAAATTCATATAGAACATTACAGCACAGTAATAGGGCCTTCAGCCCACGATGTAGTGCTGACTGAGAGAAACCTATTCAACAAACTAAACCGTCGGGCAGCACATTTGGCACAGCATTTATTTCAATGGCTTTACAACACCAGTGATCAGGACCAGGATTCGAATCCCACGTTGGCTGTAAGAAGTTTATATGTCCTCTTTGTGTCTGCGCGGGTTTCCCCAGAGTATCGAGTTTCCTCCCACCTTTCAAAACATACCGGGGTGTAGGTTAATTGGGTGTAAATTTGGCAGCATGGGCTCATGGGCCGAAATGGCCTGTTACCTTGCTGTATGACTACATTTAATTTTTTTTAACTTTTAATTTAAATTCTCTACTACTAACCATCTATTTTTCTTGTATCCATGTGCTTGTCCAAGAGTCTTTTATAAGTTCCTTAAGTACCAGCCTCCACTACCACCCCTGGCAATGCATTGCAAGCACCCAATATTCTCTGTGTAAAAAACCTACCCCTGATGTCTTCCCAATTTCTTATCTTGTGCAGATATCCTCTGTTTTTTGCTGCTCTCACCCTTGCTGTCCACTCTACCTATGCCTGTCATAATCTTGTAGACCTTAATAAAGTCTTTGCTCCAAAGAGAAAACCTCGAGCTCTGTTAACCTTAACCCACAAGACACATTCTGTAATCCATGCATCATCCTGGTAAATCTCCTCTGCACCCTCTTCATGGTTTCCACATCCTTCCTGTAATGAGGTGATCAAAAATGAGCATAATATTCCAATTGTGGACTAACCAGAGTTTTGTAGAGCTGCAACATTACCACTCGACTCTTGAACTCAATTCCCTGACTAATGAAGGTCAGCATACTTTAAAGCCTTTTAACTACCTTATGAATTTGTGCAGCAAACCTTATGAGTGTTATGGATTTGGACCACAAGGTCCCTCTGTTCTTCCACACTGTGAAGAATCTTGTCATTATCTATGTACTCTCCCTTCAAGTTTGACCTTCCAAAATACATCGCTTCACACTTATCCGGATTGAACTCCATCTGCCATTTTTCTGCCCAACTCTGCATCCTGTCTATATCCAGTTGTAACCTACAACAGCCTTCTGCACTACCCACATCACTTCCAACCTTTGTGTGATCTGCAAACTTACTGACCTATCCCTCTATTTCTTTGTCCAGATCATTTATAAGAATCTGAAGGGGTCCCAGAACAGATCCCAGTAGAACTCCACCAGTCACTGACCACACAGAATATGTTCCATCTACCACCAACCCTCTGCTTTCTGCCAGCAACGCTCAAGGCTAATGCTTCATTTACCCATTTGTTTTCCATTCCCCTTTTATTCCACACCTCTTCTCGACCTTTTACCAAAGCTATGCTCAGTGTGTCATTTAAAAAATTCAATGAATCAGCCTTGACAGCTCTCTGTGGTAGAAAATTCTAAATATTCACAATCCTCTGAGAAAATAAAATCCTCCCTATTCCCTCTTTAATGGTTGATCCATGAATCTGAAAATAGACCACTTTGTCGTAGGTTTGTCAGGCATGATTTCCCTTTAAAAAAATCATGGTGACTTGGACCTATCTTGTGATGCTCCTCCAGGTACCTCATAACCTCATCTTTAACAGTTGATTCCAACAACTTCCCAACTACTGAGTCAGACTAATAGGTTAATAGTCTCCTTTCTGCTGCCTCCTTCCCATCTTAAACAATGGAGTGATATTTGCAATGCTCCAGTCCTCTTGAACCATGCCAGAATCATTGATTCCTGGAATATCATTACCAATGCCTCCATAATCTCTGCAGCAACTTCCTTCAGAACTCGAGGGTGCCTTTCATCTGGTCCAGGAAACTTATCAATCCTTAGACTATTTAGCTTCCCAAATATCTTCTCTTTTGTGATCTTGATAGCATTCACTTCACTTCTCAGAGACCCTGAAGAGTCCAATAAGCTACTAGTGTTTTCTACCATAAAGAGTATCCAAAATATTCATTCAGCTCCTCTGCCATCTCCTTTTCTCCCATTACAATTTCTCCAGTGTCATTTTCTAACAGTCCTTTGTCTAATCTTGTCTCTCTTTTGCTCTTTTTATACTTAAAATAGCTTTTAGAATCCTCTGATATTATTTGCTAATCTCCCTTCATAATTTCTCTTTTACTTCCTAATCACCTTCTTAGTTGTCTTCTCCAAGTCTTTAAAAGTTTTCCAGTCCTCTGGCTTCCCACTAATTTTCACTTCCTTGTTTGCCTTCTCTTTTGCTTTTACTTTGGCTTTAACTTCCCTCGTCAGTTACAATTGTCTCATTTTCCCATTTACAACGTTCTTTTGTTTGGTATGTACCTGTCTCGCATTTTCTTTATTTTTTGCAGAAACTCCAGCCATTGCTGATCTGCTGGTCTTCCCTAATAGTGTGCTTTTCCAATCAACTTTGGCCAATAAATTCCTTTACTTCACTAAAATATCGACACATTGGACTTTAGCCTTTTCTTTCCAAATTTCACAGTGAACTCAATGATACGGTGATCACTGCCTCCTAAGGATCCATTTACCTTCTCTTTAATCATCCCTGGTTCATTTGATAGGACCCAATCCAAAACAGTCAATCCCCTGGTGGGCTCATCAAAAAAGCTGCTCCAAGAAGCCATCCCATAAGCATTCCACAAACTCTCCCTCCTGGGATCCCATACTGACCTGACTTTCCATATCTACTTCAATGCTAAAAATCCCCATGATTATTGTAATGTTGTCCTTCTGGCTTGCCTTTCTTATTTCCTGTTGCATTTTGAAGTCCACATACCAACTGCGGTTTAGAGGCCTGTATCCATTACCTTTACCATTCCTTAACTCAGCCCATAAGGATTCTATCTCTTTGGAACAGTTCTGGGTAGTACACCTTAAGTAAATGGAAATAATAAATTGTGTGTGTGTGTGTGGGGGGGGTGGGGGGGAGTGGTGGGGGGAGGGTGGTGGGTGGTGGGGAGATTTCATAAAACAAAGCCAGGGCTAAAAAGGGTTTAATTGAAGAGTCAAGTTGCAAAGACTAGACCATAAGACCACAAAACATAGGAGCAAAAATGAGCTATTCAGCCACATTGAGACTGGCCTGCTATTTAATCATGAGCTGATCCATTTTCCCACTCAGCCCCACAGCCTGGCCTTCTCCCCATAATATTTGATGCCTTGGCCAATCAAGAACCTATTAATCTTATATTCTTATAATTGCTTGGTTCTAGAAGAAACAGAGATCTAATTAAGAAGTTTAACAATTGAAGGATTTGTTGGGTAGTCTATTTCTTCTGTTGGGGAATTCTATGAGAAGGATTCTTTTTCCCTACAAAGCTTTTGGAGCCTGGGTCAATTTAAACTATTAGGGTTCACAAATTTGATTGTAACATGAGTTCAACTGGCCTATTTGGCAGTTTATCTACCAGTGTACAGGCCAATTAGTAGGTAGAATTTAAAAAAACTGCACAGGTTGGCAAACCACCTCAGAGGTGGATTACTGACCTGTGTAAATGTATTGTGCAGCTGCTGTTGCTCAACTTGTAACTGATAGATGGCTGCCCAAGTGGAAGATGACATCTGTGCATGTGGGTGTAATCAGCGACATGTTGGCGGGAGGTTTGATTGTGGAGAATGAGCAGCTCAAGTTAGGTTGCTGTGATAATCAGCTCATGTCCATGAAACATAGATCAGTTTTAGCAACTTCCAGTGGGGATACCAGTGACTTCTGGCAGGTGTGTGTCATGTCACACACCTGCCTCAACAAAGGGGCGGGATCGCCCCTAAATAGGCCAGTCACCATTTGACCAGCCAATTTATAGGCCGCTGTATAAGGACCTGCAGTGGCTCACTACACAGATAGGAAACACAAGCATGGAGCAGCCCCAGTTTGTAAACTCCTAGTGTGTAGCCTAATTTATGTTGGACAAGGACTCATGAATCAAGGTGGACAAGAAGGGGTAAGGTACAAATCAGCCATGGCTGGCTTGAATAACAGTAAGTTTGAGGAACTGAAGGCTGCTCTTGTTGCTCTGGTGTTAATTGGTAATAAAATCCTGTTGGCCATGAATTATATGGTGTTTGTGGAGAAAGCAAACCCCCATAATGCTGCTCACACAACAGTATTGACAAGACTACAAGTCCTTCAAATGCACATTGAAGCAAGGGCAAGGAATTGATATCAACAGAGGGGGTGCCAAAGTTGAACTATAGTTTGGTTTAATAAGCAGCATGAGCTGTTGACTTCAACAAAGTTTCTTCTCTCTCCTGTATTTAACACTGTCAAAAGTGGCCATAAGGTTGATATTCAGCACTTCACCCCTGATGCAACAGGAGGCCATGTAAGATTGTCTATTCAATGAGCTCATCCTTTTAAACTCTAATACCCATAATCCTCCTAACCCATTCTAAACTTAAAAGACTGTTTTCATAGCAACACATCTTTTCATCCCTTTATAAAGGACCTGAGAATCAAGGATGTGGCAATAATAAAGACCCACATTGTGGATTATAGCTGAACATTATCTTATTGAATAAGAAGTGAACTCTTGTATTCAATACATATGGAGAAATTAGTCTGTGCAAGGTGAATATTATTGGACTGCACAAACCCAATTTCTATTTGATTATAATTCAATGTTTCTGGTTTTACACAAAGAGGTAGCATTAAAGATGAACAGTAGAAAAATTGATAAATTATGAGAATTATTCTACTGCTGGACTATTGATTATGTACAAACACTGGCCTATTGATTATGTATTGATTTGCTGGCTAACTCTACCAACTTGCTTCGAAATGAATTGCATTGTATTAATAATAGCTAATTAGAGCATGATGAGATTGATTTTGAATGAACATTGTATGGGTTTTCAGGGTGAATATTGTTGCAACCATTTATGGATAAACATAGTTGCAGAGTTTGCTGATGAACTCTGGAATATGAACTATCTTGTGTGACTGATGGTTTCACATTCTATAATTAGTGAGACTGAATTAACTTGATTGAATTGATTACAGGTTGGTATTATGCACCTGCTGTGTTGATTATAGGTGAATACCTTTGTATTGATTCCAAACAAATGTTGTCATTTTGATTGTAGATACAAACTTTGAACTGATGACAGATTAATTCTATTGTATTCCATTCTTATCATGTAAATTCTGAACAATATGGCAATGAGTTTAGATGATTAGTATTTGGACTCTAGTACAACATTCATTAATGATTCAGTTCAATTGGCTAAACTGCAACTATTGCAGTGTGAAATAAGAAATGACCACAATGGTCTTGTAGATATGTAATGCTGCATTGCATCTTTCTACAATAACTATCACCAATCCCTTTGGTATCCTTTGAAGAGCACTGTTATGTTCATTAGAAGTGTTGACAAGAGCAACAATACTGTGTGGTTGTGGTTGAACTTCAATATACTACTAAGAAGTAAACATTGTTTTAGATGATAATATTGCATGGTAAAAGATGAAGAGGGAAACAAAATTGCCATGTCCTGATTTATAGGCATTGATTAGTGGTATTCTGTTCTATTATTTATTCCACAGCAAATGAATAAAGTGATAAACATTGTTGTAGGGGTATAAATTATCTATTTAATTTATCACGCATTAACACCATTGCCCTGATTGTAGATGACCATTGTTGTAAACATCTTGATTCTGGATCAAATGGCTACATCGTGATACTGTTTGCATTCATGGCATTATATTGGTCAGGAAGAATCACACTTTCAAGGTAATTTAAACTTCTATTAATCTGTTTTTTTTTAGTCATCTTCTCCCTCTTATTCACATTCAACACCAAAGTAGTAAAGTTATGGAATCATATAGTAGTACAGCCTGGAAACAGTCTTGAATCCCATTGACCCCACTAACACTATTTTATTAGTTTTCATATTTACAGTCTCCCTTCGCACTTTAACACCACTTCTTGAGCAGGCTTCACACATGTCACCCAACACCATCGTTTGGCCAAGTTTTAGAAGGAACAATTTTATTATTGATCAATTGATATTGCTATGTTAACTTATTGAAAGACAGTTCTCATTGATTATGTGAACACCCTTTATGTAAATAATCAGTGAGAAAAATATTAAAATTTCTTTATTGATTATTGATGGACTATTTCATTATCAAAACAGAGCTCTGCTTTACTGACTTATGATGATTATATATTTACAGTGATTTAGTCTGGTACATGGATTGTCTATTGGGTATTGCTGAGCTGAATTGTAGTTTGGCTGGTTACTTCGACCATAGTTGGGCTCATTTGTTCCGATTATAGTTGGGCTTGGCTGTATTGAAGCGAGCTGCATTTGCTTTCATTGATTATAGCTGGGCTCTGTTGTATTTAATATGCATTGGTTACAGATAAGCTCTATTGTGCTGCATTAACTTTGTGAATTTTCCCCTGGCACAGAATCTTCTGTTGGTAATTTTGTGAGTCAGTCAAGGTGGTGAAATCAATTTCTTTTGCAGTTAAGAACAGAGAGCAGGCAGTTTTTCAGTAAGATGTTGTCTGTATGATTCATCCATTCCAATAGGTTCAAAAGGGGTGGGAGGTTGCTCCAGTTCTATTTCTGATTGAATCAATTTTATCCAGTGTAACTGCATCTTGAAGATGCATGGTTTTAACTGATGTCCAAACGATTTAATAGGGCTGAGGAAAAGAACATGACTTGTATGAAAGAAACCAATGCTGTTTTCTGAACCAGGCACATCAGCAGACCCAGGGTAGCCTACGCTAAGCCAGATTGACTCGCTTAATATTACTGGATAAAGAAGAGACCAGATTATAGCTATTAGGAAAGCACCAGGTCCTGTTTAAAGAGATAATTTCTTTATATTATTAAGAATAGATGGATGCCACAAGGGAGTGCCACAACAGAAAAAAAGGGTGCTCCCTTATTGAAACCCTGGCTGTGTTCTGACTTCCAGCTCATACTGTAATTCTGTAGACAGTTATTTGTAAGCAGGATGCAGAAAGACAAAGTTATCCTTGAAAGAAAGGACAGTGGGAAGGATGACATAATTTGCCTCAGCATCACTTGAGCAGGCAGGGAAAGAAAATTAGTATTGACCATTTTTGTTGTCTTGCCCTTGATGGACAATGTCTGTCAACAGGCAAGGATGAAGAACCTTTCGTGTGCATGCAGGTAGTGAACAGGGATAGGGTGTCGGGTGGTTGATTGTAGGGGAGGAAGTAATTTCATCAGTGTAGACAATACTCAGGTTATCAGAATAAAAAAGAGCATAACATTGCAGCCACGTCACAATTATACATTCATTACCATTTGCCTGGAAGATGTTCACAGGGATTGGGTCAAGCTTCCCTCTGACCCCTGTGGTTCCAGCATGCTGATCAATAACAAGGCAGGGAAGGGAGGAGGCTTCATTGAGATAAATGTTGTTTGTGTACTAACACCGAATCCTGTGAAAGAGATAAAACTGGCTCCACTATTCTAAAGATCATGGCTGATGGTGTCCCTTGAGGACAATACCTGGATGCATCTTCCAAAAATCCATCAATTCAACATTGAACACTTTCACCAACTAAGCATCCACCACACTTTGAGTGAGGGAATTCCAAAGATTTATAATTCTCAGCTCACGTAAATTTATCAATGCAGTCCAAAGTTACTGAGGCCATGAAGAATGCATGCTTGGGTGAAGTCATCGAAGATTGTTTAGAATGAGATAGTGCCTTGAGGGTAAAAAGTAGTTTGTATTTACTTTCATAGCAACAATTTGAGTTTCTCAGCCCGAGGAAAGCAACACATGCCTGGAACATAGCTTGTTTTCAGGTGTCGATAAACTGTACAGAGCTAAGATTAGAAGTGATGCTGGTCTTGGACAGAACAGAAAGGAGCTTCCAACCAAGGCAACACTTAAAAGGTGTTATTGTGCTTCCAAAACCCACAAGTAATCCAGTCTCTTGTAGTGCTCAGAGATATTAGAGCAGAGTCCTCACAGTGACAGTGGTGCTCAGGAAAGGGCCTGACGCCCTCCTAATTACTCACTGAAATAGTCGCTGTCTCATTTTGGTGATAATGCACACATTATCACCAAAAATGACAAGAATAATGAATGAGCAATTCCGGTGTAATGCAACAATTAGACCTGGAAGCGGCTGTGTAACATGGTAATTCAGCGCGCTCACTCCTGTTATTAAGCGCTTGATAATTATTTAATTACCTATCTGCCAGGATAATTTACTCCGTTTATTTTACATTAGACAGAGGTCTTGAGGACTCAGGTTTGGGGTCGATGTGAGCAGCCCCTCTGCTGAAGATTGTGACCAGCTGCCTTCGAGCTCTGTTGAATTGGCATCTTGTCACAACGCAGAGCTCCTACTGACAAGAAGCCCGGCTAATGGCAGGCTTGTTGAACGACATTGTACTTTGCTGCTATGATGTGCAAACAGTTTTATTTTCTGAGAATGCAGTAACATGGGAAGGACAGCATTGAGCATGTCAGCTGGAAAAGGACAGTCACACACAAAAATAAAGGACACACTGCTTTATTTCTCCAGCTAATTTTGAGCCCTGGGGCATACACACAGCTTGGAAATAGAAACAGGCACTAACCCAACGTTGCATTGACTGGAGAAATGCCTTTTACAAATTTGTGTCAGTTTAGGCCAATAAATGAGCTAGAAGATGACATCACCAAGCACCCCCTGTTGGACAAACTCAGAAACGCAATTGCTGCCCCCTTCAGCTTTTTGGTGATTGAGCCATCTATGTCTGATTAACAATAGCATGCCATTCCTCTTCAGAAATGAGGGTCCAGATTTCCATGATGACAGATGCACCTTTCAATGGTACATCTAAAAGAGACTAAAATTACTCTTTTACACATACAAAAATTGAGCTTTTTACTTAATTTTACCCTGAGTTTGCATTTATGATCATATGTCAAACTTTGCTTCTCACCATTTTGTCTTGGATTAGAAAATAATAGCACATAACCAGTCATGAGGGAGGTTGTTAGAAATAATAACAGAAAAAAATACTATCACAATTAAACAGTACAAAGTGCCTTCTGAAATTAATTGCAGCCATTACCAGTGTAACCTTTGGAAACAAAGTAAAACAATCACATCATCAGTTTCCCACACATCCCAAGCAAATAAAAACAAATGCAAAAATCTCAGAGTTCAACCTTCCAATCACTTCCAATCAGAAAGTCTTTAATCACTTTTGGTTTTATAGTTGTTATTTTTGGATCAACATCTAGTGTTCCCTTGCCTCAACAGAAGTAATTTATTCAGTGTGCAGTTGCTGCTCCAATCAACATTGGAATATACAGGCCTCACGAATTCCTTGTTGGTTTGGCAAGTTTCCCTTTCCAACAGCACATGCTGAGCTTCTATTGATTATGCCACTGTGCTACTTTGGAGCTACTGGGTCCATCTCAACCACCTGACTTGTGGTTCTCATCTGGTTTGGTGCTTTAGGGCTATGGTTGCTATTGTTGCTAATGTCACAAATATAGGTTGGAAAAAACACTGAAGAACATGTAAAAGGACTGCTAAAAGAAATAGATTAAGTGAGAGGGAAAAGATCCTTCACATGGCATATAAAGAGGGAAAATTGCTCATTCTGACAGGGAGGTGTAAATAAGTAAGCATATAATGAATGGAAGACCATCGCCTTCCCAAGATCATGTTATATGGCGAGCTCTCCACTGGCCACCGTGACAGAGGTGCACCAAAGAAGAGGTACAAGGACTGCCTAAAGAAAGCTCTTGGTGCCTGCCACATTGACCACCGCCAGTGGGCTGATCTCGCCTCCAATCGTGCATCTTGGCGCCTCACAGTTCGGCGGGCAGCAAGACCGCAGAGCCCACCTCACTGACAAAAGACAAAGGAGGAAAAACCCAACACCCAACCCCAACCCACCAGTTTTCCCTTGCAACCGCTGCAACCGTGCCTGCCTGTCCCGCATCGGACTTGTCAGCCACAAACGAGCCTGCAGCTGACGTGGACTTTACCCCTCCATAAATCTTCGTCCACGAAGCCAAGCCGAAGAAAAGAAGAAATTTAAAAGGTAACAAATTGTGGATCTGTGAGATACAGAGGGATCTGGATGTCAGGTATATAGATTCAGCAAGTAATTAACAAAGCAAATAGAGTATTACTATTTATTGTTAGGGAAATTAAACTCTTCAATTATTATAGAGCATTCATAAGACCTCAGACAGATAACTGTGTAACATATTTAAGGAAACATACTGATGTGTTGGAGGCAGTACAAAGAAGGTTTATTAGACTGGCATCCGAAACGGAAAAATCTCTTTTGAGAAATAAGTGGACTAGCTAGATGAAGAAGAAGAAGACTTGCTTGAAACACAAAAGATCCTGAAAGGTTAGTTAAAGGACAATTCAAAGGGTTGACATGGAAAGGATTTTTTTTTTCTCTTGGATCTTTGATCTGAGAAAGATTAAAAATTCCAATAATTACAAGTTATCTTATAAAAGGGGCACGGTCACAATTTTGTGTGTGTAATATATGTTACGAGCCCAGAGGACTCATAAACCCACCAGCAATAGATATTCACAAAGACAAATGGTTACCCAAACAAAAGTTGCCTTTAATTATCTTTAAACATGAAAATAGAATCCAACTTTAACTTATCACTATTAACTTACTTAACCTAAATTAACCCCCTTCTAATTCTAAGTGCACGTAATGTATGTATAAGTTCAGAGAGTTCTTTGGTTCACAGTCCAATCTCACTTCTCATTCCTCCAAGTTCACTGGTTACAGGTAATTCTATACTGTGCACAGAATTTAAAATTTATAAAGTTCAACAGGCTTTTGTGCTTGAAAAGTAAATGGTTACCGCTCAGGAAGGTTCTTGTCAGTTTTCAGAGAGAAATTTGTTGTTCCAGGACATCCACAACTGATGTACTTCCATCAGTCACTTCAGTGTCTTGCTGACGAAACTTTCCCCTTCAGGGTTCTCCAAATTATAACCTCTTTCTTTCAGGTCACCACAGAGTTCCTTTTTGTTTCTCTTATTCCAAGTGAAACATTAGCCAACTGGTCCTCGCCTCTTGCATGAACCAGAAGGGCAATGACCAGGCCATCTTCAAAATGGCCTTTCCAAAACCTTTCCAGCTTGTCCTGTTCCAGTCTCAGCTGCTTCTGCTAGCTGTAACACTGTAGAAGTGATCTCTCTCTCTCTGAGAAAAAAAGCCTGTTTGACTCTCTCTGCTTGCAAAACCAAATGATCCTCTTAGAACAGCAAGCTCTCTTCCAGACAATCTGTGGCTCAAACAAGATCTTTCATATGTTGCCTTTTGTAAACAACAATCCATTAGTGAAGTCTTTTGAGCACCAACAAAGCTCTTGCAAAAGCTGTGGAGCCGATATGTCTAGCATTAGCAAAGCTCCAGTATTTCAAATAAGATCTGTTTTAAAGTGTTTGTATATAACCTACTCTAACAGACCTTTCCCAATTTATTTCCCAAAAACATATATCCTGTCACAAATAGACAAAAGAGAGTCATGGTAAAGGCGTAATTTTCAGATTGGAGGAGTAGAGGCATTTCCCAGGGTTTAACATCCAGGCCATTGCTATTATTGATCTCTGTTAAGAACCTAATGATAGTGCAACATTTCTACATTTGCAGATGGCACTAAATAAAATAATGGGGAAGAGAATTAAGAAGAAAACTTTTTATGCAGCATGATGTTGGAATCTGGAATGCACTGTCTGCAAATGTGATGGAAGCTGGTTCCATTGTGACCTTCAAGAGGGAAATGGATAAATGAGTGGAGGAGAAAGCATTACAAGACTCTGGAGGGAGGTTCAGTGGGTGGAACCAGAGGCTTCTCTGGGAAAGAGCAGAAAAAGTGATATTGATGGGCTCAATGGCCTCCCTGTACTGTAATTTTATGATTGTGAGAGAATCAAGTACTAGATATGACTAACTAATTAAAAATACAGGAGTCACCCATGCATTTTTAGGCAGTCTTGAATCTTTGAATTTCTCTCCCTTAAGGGTGGTGGAAGTAAGAGTATTTTTAAAGCAGAAGAGATAGGCAAGGGGTGAAGGTAGCATGGGATGGTGGGAATGTAGAGTTGAGGTTAGAGTCAGATCAGCCCTGATCTTATGAAGTGGTGGAGCAAGCTTGAAGTTCAGGGAAGGCTACTCCTGTTCTAAATTTATATGTTTTATGTCTGCAAGTAAAAATCAGCAGTTTTTTTTTGACCTCATTATCAAACATATATTATTCAATTAAGGGAAGCAAAGAATAAAGATCTTTTCAGCCAGTCTCAAAATAGAAAACTAATAACATTCCACTTTTGAATGTGGGAAATTCTAGCCGCAATAACTGAGCCTTGGGTTGTATTGCAATGATATTGCATCATTAAGTGTGGGTACTTTAAGCAATAAATACTTAATAACCCCTCTGCGCATATTGTTGTTGCAGAAAGATTAATTTCCTCAGGCACAGATCTCTGAACTAACCCCTAAAGGTGAGAAAAGACTCAGAGGAATAACAGAACAGCAAACTCGGAGATTGTTGAGATAACATGGTAAAGAATAACATATTTTGCTCTTTTTTTTAAAAAAACAACTACTCTTAAATATTGCAAAGCAGGTTGAGTGTTTCGTGGATGCATCTTGGGTGTTCAGTTATTAAAAGTATGATATTTAGAGAAAGCAATTAAAAATGAAATACTCGGCCCTAATTGCAGTCAGCATAAAATTGTCAGATTTGTTTAAACCAGACACAGAAAACAAATAAATAATTGAACAGGCAGAAAAAGAAGAACCTCCCCGATTATTTAATTAAAAAAACCCCTGAAATTCAGAATGCAGTATCACCATTTTGAACCTTTATTAAATGCAAAGAAAAAAGCCCATTTATTGTTCTTACTGATTGTCCGGATGGCTTTCTGCGTGGTCGATTGTTGAGGGCAATTGAGGAAGAGGCATTTGTGCTTTGCCAAGTGAATGAAATGAGCCTAATTAGAAAAAAAAAGTATTGTATTAAATAACTGAAGCCAGGCTATTAATATTTATATGGAAGGGTCAGTGCCGAACTGGCATTAAACTCCCCTTGACTGAATATTCCTTGTAAAGCTGTCTCAAAGTATCCGTTCCTAACTGGGTAGGAAGTGTGCAATAAAGGCTGGCAATCACATTCTCTGTTTCTCAAACCAAGTGGCTGAACAGTCAGTAATGAGGTAACAAGTAAACCTTCCCATCCTTAGTGGGCATTGAGGGCAAAAAATGCATTGATTCCTTCATTTCATTAAGCATGTTGTCTAAAGTCCTGGCCTGTACTGTGGGCAGACTTTCATTAGTTCCTCGGGTTCTGTTTTGCTGAGGCCGAGTTGAAGTCTCTCCTCATTTCTAATTCAGCAACCACCACTACCACCCCTCCCCACCCCACCCCCCCATTCCTCGCCTTAGTACTTTCTGATAAAATTCAGTTTTTTTCTTTCTGTTTTTTTTTTTAACCCTTCATTACCAAAGGCTCTGCTCACATCTGAACGACTCTGTAGAGAACTGATGAGGAACCACAATCCAGGAAAATCAAATGAGAAGTCAGGAAGTGATCAGTGCTCCGTGGGACACCAATTCTGTTGAAAGTCTCGCCCCCTTCAAGGGCAGGTGTTGAAAGATGAAGCAAAATGAAGCTGCATTATGTCATGAGGAGCTCTGCTGGGGTGTAATTAATGCAGCAAGTTGGAGTAATTGTCTGCATTTTGCAATGTTACACATTAAGGATGTAGCCATGTACCAGCAAGCACAAAAATAATTTGTCAACGTATATTAATCACTTTCACCAAAATCTGCACACCTTCCAGGCCAAAAATCAGCCAAACCTCTGACAGGTGACATTCCGATGTGGCACAGTGGATAAAATCTGATGGATTGTACAGGATTACCGTCCCACTTCACTGGCCTTGGGGGTTTCTATGGGATAATCTGGTGGGAGAAAGCAATGGGTTGTAGATTCCCTCAACCATATGCATGAAGTCCAGGTTAATCTACGGAGAAGCCTGAAGAAATGGTCTGGGGGTGGGGAAATTACCAGAAAATTTATGCCCTTATTTGAAGGAAGAAAGTTGGGGGGAAAAAAAGGCATTCACAAAATTTTAAATTATAACAAAATCCCAGCCTGGAGACAAGGCTGAAGAGAATATAAAAGGTTCTTCCTGTGTTTTCAGATTTTTTTCTCAAGTCTTGTCAGTGCATAATCCACATTCATAATTTTTTTTGTGGCGAAGGAAGATTGTGACCTTACCACCAATTGGCCTTGATCTAATACAATCAGGTGGTAGCCTGGAGAAGTAGATCAAACCAATGTGTTCCAATCCCAGAGGAGATGGCGAGAACTATTGGACGGAGGCTTTTATTAAATCTGTTGGAGCTCATTTCAGTTTCATTTGGTCAAAGGAAAGTTATTGAATGTATCCCTGCATTAGCTGCTGAAGGGGAATTCCCAGAGGGCATTTCAGGTTTTTAGTGCCGGGAATTTGGGCATTACAAATGTCAGCATTCCAAAATGGCCCCTTCAGTGTACCTTACCCTTACAAAATGAATCCCATTTGCTGCAGTTCGGATGAGAATGCAAGCCATGATCACAATAGAAGAACGGAGAGTAGCCATTGTATGACTTGAATCTACATGCACTGTAAGCTTGGCATAATTATGATAATGAGTTTATTGTCATATACATTGTACATGCACTGAAACCTTGCTCCCTGTAGCTAAACAGTCCTGTAACTAAAACAAGCACAAAACAATGGAAAAATACCAATTACCATAGTGCACATAACTGAATTAAAAATAGATCATATTCAGAGATCCAAGTGCAAAAAAAAAAGTGTCTTAGCAATAGTGCAGACAGTCCTTTAGTGGTGTGGGAGCAGTCCCTGCTTAATAATATAACAACTGTTGGAAATAAACTTTTCTTGAACCTAGAGGTGCTGATTGTCAGGCTTCTGTACTTTCTATCCAAAGGTAGCATTGAGGACAGGTTGTGACCAGAGTGATGGAGGTCCTTTATGATGTTGGCGGCCTTCTTGGGGCAGTACCTCACATGGATGCATTCATTAGATCGAAGGTTGGAAGCTGTGATGGATCTTGCAATGTTCATTACCTTCTGCAGTTTTCTGCATTCCTAGACAGTCAAATTCTCAAACCTACTCCAAAATGACAACAAATGGCTTCCCACAATCTTATCCAGACATCTGTTCACCAACAACACATCCGCCAGTGCTATTCACATATAAGCTCGGGAACTACAGGCTAATAAGTGAGCCTAAAATAAGAAGGGTTTCTGAGAGACAGGATCCACCTGTATTTGGAATGACAAGGAGTAATAGAGATAATTGGCTTAACTTCATGCATGGGAAATCGATACTCACAAATTTAATTGAGTTTATTGAAGAGGCAACCAAGTGGACTGATGGAGGCATGGCTGTAGACATTGTCTACATTCAAGAAAATCAAACGGGAAGTAAGAGAGTGATCGGCAGCACTGGGGGATACCAGTTCTGTCAAAGGTCTCTGCACTCGCCCCTTAAAGGACTACATAGATTTCAGCAAGGCTTTTGACTATATCCCACATGATATGCTGATCCAGAAGTTTAGATCACATGGAATCAAGGGTCAGCCAGCCAATTGGACACAAAATTATCTTGCTGATAAGGAGTCAGAGGGTTGTTTTTGGGAACCTGTGACCATGGCCTCCTACAGGAATTGATGCTGGGTCTATGTTTAGTAAGTTTGCAAGTGGCACCAAAATTGATGGTAGGGTGGACCATAAACAAGGTTACCCGAGGTTATAACTTGATCTGCGAAACTGGGCTAAGGAATGAATAGCAGATGAAATTTAACTTGATCAAATGGGAGACTTTGGGAAGTTAACCCAGGACCTATACAGTAAGTGGCAGGACTCTAGAAAGGGTAGTAGAACATGGAGACCTGGGAAACAAAGACTTAGTGTCCCGTAAATGGAATAACAGGTAGGCAAGGAGGTTAATGTATTTCACCAGTTCAGCAAGGTGAAAAGCAGAACCTTCTACTTGTCCATGGAATTCATGGTTATGCTGATTGGTGCCGTTTACCTTCTACCTTCGGCAAATGAAGGTGAGGCAATGACAGAACTTATAATTCTATCTTTGAAGCCCAGACATCCCACACTGACAGTTACATTATTGTAGCTGGTGACTTCAATCACGCTAATCTGAAAATTGTTCTACTACGCTTTCAACAGCAACTCAACTTCACCACCAGTGGAGAGGACACCTTAGATCAAGTGTAGACCAATTGTGTTTTCAATGATGTCTCTCATCTCCACATTGGATATTCAGACTACATATCCATCCTGCTAATCCCAGCATACAGACTACTGTCAAAATGGACAAAGTCATGGGCGGGGGTGGGGGACTCAGCAGGACTGCCTTGAGATTGGAACTGTTTCAGGGAAGTAGGCACTTTCAATGGCCAAGTAAACGTCGATGAGCACATTAGCTCAGTGACAGGCTACATTAGGATGACACAGTGATCAAATACAGGCCTAGCCAGAAACCATGGTTGGATATAGAGGTGCATGCACTTCTCAGAGCTCGAGAAGCAGCTTTCAGGACAGGGGACACGATGACACGAAGATCAGTCAGATCTGAAGTCTCCAGGGCAATCTAGAAGGCAAAGCAGGAGTACGTGCAGAGGATCAAAACACAGCTGTGCAACACATGTGGTAAGGTTTTAAAACAGCAATAGATTACAAGATAACATTGTAAGTCAATAACAATAACATCTCCCTTCCAAACAGACTGAACATCTTTTATGCATGGTTCAATGAGAAGAACAGCATAATGCCGAAGAAAGCTCTGTGTTGTCCTGATGAACAGGCCCTATACATAGCCATGGTCGAGGTGGGAGGACCCTATCCAAGGAGAACCCACAAAAGGCAGCGGCACCAGACAACATACCTGGGTACTGAAGGTCTGCGCAGACCAATTAATGGAAATCTTCACGGACATCTTCAACATCTCACTGCAGCGGTCCATTGTTCCTGTAAGTTTCAATACAGTCAGCATTATCCTAGTACCCAAGAGGGCAACAATAACAAGTCTTAATGAATACCCACTGGCCTCCACCATTATGAAATGCTTTGAGTATTTGATGATGGAACACATCAAAGCACACCTCCCAGAGATTCTGGACCCATTTTAATTTGCTTATAAAAGAAACCATTCCACAGATGATGCTATGGTCATATCTCTTCACTTCATCCTGACCCACCTGGAGAATGATGCCAGGCCGCTGTTCATCAACTTCAGCTCGGCATTTAATACAATAATTCCCCAGAGGCTGGTGGAGAAGCTGTCCTCACAGGGACTCAAAACCTCTCTCTGTAACTCGATTCTGGGCTTCCTAACGGAAAGATCATAGTCTATACCGGTCGGTAGCAGAACGTTGTTCTCTATCATGCTGAGCAATGGCACACATCAGGGCTTTGACCTCAGCCCACTCTTGTTCATGCTACTGACCCATAAATGCATTGCCATATCTATTGACATCAAGTTTGCAGGCCACACAACAGTAGTTGGCCTCATCAGCAATAATGATGAGTTGCACTGCAGAGAAGAGGTAGATCATCTCCCTGTATGGTGCTTTACAACCTGAGTCTCTATGTGGACAAGAAAAAGGGGATACTTGTGGACTTCAGGAGGACCAAGAATATGTACCATCCACTGCATATCACATCAACAACTCTGTAGTACAAAGAGCAGAGAGCACCAAGTTCACTTAACTCGTGACCTATCATGGACACAGAACATCTCTTCACTTGTCAGGAAGGCACAACAGCGACTGCACTTCCTGAGAAGACTGAAGTGGGCAAGGCTACTCACCACCATCGGGTCAACCTTCTAGAAGAGCTCGATCGAGAGCAGCCTGGCTAGCTGTATCACTGTGGTACGGATGATGCAGAGGTATGGATCAGAGGTCCATCCACAGGACCATAAAAGTGGAATAATTGGTTCACTGGAGTCTCCTGCCCCCACCCCCCCCCCCCCAATGGATGAGATCTACTGGAATCATTGTCTGAAGAAGGCACATAATATCATTGAGGACCCCTGCCACCCCACATACAGCATCTTGTAGCTGCTCCCATTGGGAAAGAGATGCGGGATATCAGAGCCAGTACCCCCAGGGTGAGAAGTTGCTTCTCGGGCAGTGAGAATGCTGAACAACCAAAGGAACAGCTCACACTAACTATCCAAGTCTGTCATCTTTTTTTAAAAAACAATATTTATTTATTTATTTGTACATATGAATATATGTCCTGCATATGTATAGTTTGTCTATATGTGTGTTATGTCTGGCTATGTTACTCTGTGTTTTGCACTGAGGACTGGAGAACGTTGTTTCATTGGGTTTTTCAGTACTTATGCAATTAAAAGACAATAAACTTGACTTTATTTGTGTTGAACTTGGCTTAATCACTTTAGGTCTAAGGACCTGTACTGGTGCTGTACAACTACAAATTCTGGGTGTATTAAAAGAGATTCTAGGAGTGGGGGGTTCAGAAATATTGGATAAGGAAAGAGGGGGCAGAGGTTGTGTCAGGCGACTTCATCAGCTCAAAAGATGTTTGTAGTTAGATTACAATCTCGGAGCAAGGCAAAGATTGGATAACTAATGATGGCAAGTTGACTTCAGCAATCAACCTTCCAGGAAGGTACAACTTCCCATAGTTTGATGTCCACTTTTTTATTGGGGGTGGGGGGGAGGGGATGGGGACCAGGGGCAAATAAGTGAAGTTTTCTCTTCACGGCAAAGTAACTAGATTGAGAGAAGCATGTGTGGAATAACCGTCATGATAATATCCCTATATACTGTATCAGAAGGATTGCATTCTTCCTTACAGTGTGGGCTGCAAGCCAGTTTACTGTCTGCACACACACTTCTCTGTTGGCACTTCATGTCAGTGCTCACATGCATGCAAAAATACTTTTGTTTCTCCATCATTCAGTGGATGAATTTAAGCAAGGAATCTTGCAGAACAATTAAAAATTCCCTATATTCATCCTGCATTCACCATCCCTTTGTTCCGTTTGAAGCCAATGTATCAGTTGTAATCCAGCCAACATGTTACACCAATGTTAATGACTTGTGAAAGAGGTGACCTTCTGGTAATGAAGGTCCTATGTTTGGTTTAGTGGTACACTTATGCACAGCCTACGAATGATGACAACCACACTGCCGCACAGGGTGCAGCAGAGGAGACCATCGAGGTGCTGAAGCAACATTCCCATTCCCTCGATCGGTCAGGAGCTGTTCTGAAATATTCTGCACTGCCAGCCCATGTGATGGCCTGGTCCTTCTTGATAATAAGGCCCTGGTACTGCTCTTGGGTGTCTGGAGTGGGACTTGAACCTGCTGCTTAAGAGGTCAGAGTGGAAGCTTCAATAGAAGTTAGCAATGAAGTAGGAATCTGGAATACTAACCTATGGACCATAGGAAGAATCTGGAATTCCTCCTGTGGATGCTGTGAGACTGGCTGAGTTCCTCTAGGATACAATCGAGGCATCTGTAGAATTTGGTATTTTTTTATTAATATATTGAAACTTGCCAGGATATTTTGAGTGAATGTGATACTCTGTACAGGCAGAGGTTCATAATATTTGTTTTATCCTGTGAACCTGGGAATAGCTTGGCCAACAAAATTGCTACTGTTTCCATAGGTGTTCCTTGTTTACACCCACTCCATTTATTTTTTCATGTTGTCCCCTGTTTTTCAGGGAGGAGCAGGTGGCCCAGATAACACAGGACAATGGACCACAACAGGAAACTATTAGCTGCTACAAGGGGGCTTTGACAAGCAAATTGTTGGCCGAGCCATGAGTGACAAGATGGTTTATTGCTGCAAGACACTTTATCTCAGGAATTCAGTGCCACCCACTGGCATCAAGCCAGACTCTTAAAACAGACTAAAAAAAAAGAACTGGCACATCATTGCAGGGAGTGCGTGGAGAGAGATATGTCAGCATTGGTGTGAATTATTTGTCTTTCTGCTTCAGGAAGAAGGGTTGTTATTGATGAGATGGAGCAAGCACTGGGATGTTCCAGGCGTGCTTTTATTTTCCTGCACTATCTGAGGGAGCTGGGTATTTCATTGTCTGGGAAAAGATCACTCTTTTGACAGGCCTGGGCGGGAATCAGGCTCAGACAAATGGTAGAATCCTCCTCTCTGCAATGGTAATGACAGACTCAGAGTGTCAGAGAGTTTTGACAGTGGCATTAATTTCACTATGACACACCAGCATAACTCAGAGACACACATTTGTTTTATATGTAGAATGGTGACATTTTCTACCTTAGTGTTGCCAGATGAATGATCCCTTGCCGATTGAAGAACAACCTCATGGCTTCCCTTTTTAATGCCAATATACCTGGATTTTCCCAGAATGCATGGCAAGTAGCCAAGTGAGCATCACAAACTCAGAAAAATGGCCTTTGCGCATTTAATCTCAGTAATGATGCATTTTTATGTTGTTACAAAATTCAATGTGGACAATATTTTGTCGTGCGAATGTGAGAAGCTTAGACCAAAGATTGTCTGCAGGGAAGCTAGGACACTTGGATAGGATTCAATGCTCTGTTTTAACAACACATGCCCCTTATATTTTGCATTAGACTTTGAATTTCTTTTATTATTTGTAAAATAAAAGCAAAATTGTAGAGATGTGGGAAGCATTGTCATTTGTAAAATGGCAGAGTGTGAATACTTTACGTATGGTTTTAGGCATTCTCTTGTAAAATGAACATTTGAGGATTCACTCAGCTGATGCTGGTAAATGGAAAAATTGTAGAGTTATAAACCACTGGGGTTAATTGAATTGGACTAAAAATGGCCCAAGGGAAGATTTAATAGAGACCTTTACATTAGGATGTCAGTAACAAAGAGTTAACACTGAAATCAACAAAACAGGTTGTTAGATGATTTAAAATTTAATTTAAAGGTGATTTTTTTCATGCACAGCTGTTCTTCCTGAATCTATTGTAAATTTACATCAGGCAAACAAAACTATGGCATGAAGAGTGGAAATGATGACAGAAAATGCTATTGATTTAGAAGTTGGCTGAAGAAGAGACCAAATGAGATGATAACAAATCTGGTCTTCTTCCTCCAGCCACTACAACCCCAGCAGTCTGAGTTTCACAGCATGAAAGCAGGGCTTTTGGCCTAACGTCCTATTCGGCCAATATCTCGCTAAGCCTTTCCTTTTCATTTATCTGCCCAAATGTTTTTTAAACATTACTATCAACCCTGTTTCTATCACATCCTCTGTCAGCTCTTTTGATGTATCCAACATCTCTCTGTGTACAAGGTAACCTACAGGTCCCTTTTAAATCTTTCTGTTCTCACCTTAAATCTGAGTCCCTAAGTTTTAGATTCCCCTAACCTGAGAAAGAACATGATGATTGACCTTATCTCTGGCCCTTTGTTTTATAAATCTCTATAAACTCTCCTCATCCTCCAATGCTTCAAGGAGAAAAGTCCCAGCCTATCCAACTTCCCCTTATAATGCCATCCCACCAGTCCAGATAACATTTCCATCAATCCTTAATGATATAATTCCTGACTCTGGGTGACCAGAACTGTGCACAACACCCCACACATGGTCTCACCAATGCCTTCTACAGTTGAAACATGATGTTCCTGCTCCTATACTCAATAGTGTGTGGAAGCACTATAGAGGAAAGATCTATAAACTGTACTATATCTGTCATAGCATGTTGTCATTTGATTTGTCTTGATACATTTTAACCTCTTTAGGTTTTTGTTGTGTATCAAACTGGTGAAAATTTAACCTGAGAAGAGCACACCAAGGGAAGGAGACATCTGGAATTAGTATGAGTCAGAACGTACTGTAATCAATCAGACTGAAGGATGGTGAAATTAACAGGGCAAGGACTGAAATGACAGTCTGAGATAAACTGCCCAAATTCAAAGTCAGGTAAGATACACAAGGAAAACTTGGGGTAAGAAAGAAATACTGGAATCATGGAAGAGGGAAAAATATATATTTTAAAATTGAATGTGGCAGATTTTATATCTCCAACTACATTTAATAACTGAAGGAATGAACTTAGAATGGAGTAAATTGCTGGAGAAACTCAGCAGGTCCTGCAGCCAGTGGAGGAAATGATGAAGTAATCAGCATTTCAGGTGTGAGGCCTTCATCTCTCTCTCTCTCGCTCTCTCGCTCTCTACTGCAAATATACCCCTTGGTTATACAGTATATATTTACCTCCTATCTATGCTGAGTTTCTCCTGCAATTTTGTGTATTTTCTGCAATCACAACTTCTGCAGACTTTTTTTTATTTCACCACAAACTTAGAATGAATAACTTTCAGTGCCAGGCAGGTTGAATGGATATATTAATTTAAATGAATTAAAAAATAATTAATATTAATTAATTTAAAAGATTTACACTTGATATGACAAAAACCTGATCCCTGTGACAAATTTAGTTTCTATCTTCCATGCAAATACAGAAATTTCTTCCTTTTCTATGAAAGTCAGTGGGCAGGTAGATATTGTTTTTACTCACAGTTAATAACAGAACTGCAACATTTGAATATTTGTGCTTAAGTACATAATTACCTACTTACCTCTGTCATTTCTGCATTAATAATAGCAAATGCCATTAAACTCACTGTTACCATACCAGTCAAGGGTAGCAGGGTCGGGCCACAGTTGGGCTGCTCCCTCATAGCTCAAGGAGTAGAGTTAAACCCTGACCTCTGATTCTGTCTGTGTGGAGTGTATACTACCTATTTTTTGTGGAAAAGTTTTTTCCAAGACCACACCTTGAACCACAAGGCTATTAGGCAGTAATCAGCACAGACCGACCTGCAGAAACTGAGAGAGGAGGATTTAATGGATCCAGTGAGATGGTTCCCTGAGCAGACTGTCCAGGTCATCTGGCAGAATCCCTCACCGCCAGGGCTCATTAACAAGCTCCAGGACTTGGCCTGGCTGGCGGTGAAAGGACCCCTGCCAGTGAGACCTTTCCTGCACATTGTCCTTGGGATGACTGTGGCAAAATGGAGACCGTCGCCCTCCTCTTTGCCGAATGCAAATTCGTAAGGAGGGTGTGGAGAGGGACGCAGGGGACTCTGTCATGTTTCATCTCCAGTGACAGTATGACAGAAAACTCCCTAATTTATGAACTGTTCCTGGGGACACACTCTGAGTCCAATATCCAGAACTGCTGGAAGACCATCAACTCAATGGAGGATGCCCTTCGGTTGGCCCCAAACCTGTTAGTCTTTCCGCACACTGAGATCTTGGCCTGAGAATGCTGCTGACTGGCACATTCGAGGCTATAGGACTACATGCTGAGGGACATCCTGAGGCTTGGTGCAGCCAACACGAGGGCACTGTGGGGAAGGAGTACAGTTTAGAGCCCCCCTATTACCCAGGTCTGAGGGGCTGACACTGAGGAAGCTCCTTATACCAAAGGGCGGAGGGAGAACAACAATGTAAAATAGCATTAAGGGAGAAAGTAAACTTTTAAATGTAAATGTAATGAGTTGATTATCACCATGTAAAAGTTATTTGAACAGTTCCTTTTTCCTGTATTGTAAATAATTGAAATGATAAGATAAAAACAATTAACGTAAACCCTTGCCTGTATGGAGCATGTATATTTTCCATGTGATCTGAAGTATTCTTCCCACTTGATCTTCTTTCCCCCTCCACATGCTGAAGATTCACTTGCTACTGTAAATGACCATTTAGCATCAATGGTGGCAAAGGAGTTGATGGGCGGGTGAGAGCTAATAAATCCACAGGAAAGTAAGACAGCATTTTCAGTGCAGGCAGCACAGTTGGTGTAGCTGACACAGTTGGTGTAGCTGACACAGTTGGTGTAGCTGACACAGTTGGTGTAATGGTTAGCTCAACGCTACCTGGCTTCGAGTCTGTCTCTGTTTGTAATGAGTTTGTACATTCTCCCCATGCCTACTTGGGTTTCCTCTGGGTGGTCTGGTTTCCTCCCATGTTCCAAAGGCATACAGGTAAAGTAGGTTATTTGGTCACATAAGTGTATTTGGATGGTGGCGGCGCATGGATCGGAAGGGCCTTTCACCACACTGTATCTCAAAGCAAAGAGACATGAACTTGCTCTGTTGGAATCCAGCATGGATCTAATGGCACAATAGCCACTTGTGATTAGTAAGTTCTGGGATTATTAAAATTAGATATGGTAATAATTTTAACAGACTTTCTCATTAAAAGTAAAATAATTGGGAATTACGTCAAGTACGTGGGAACAAAAAAATACATTCATATAACACCACTGGTGACCTCAGGATTTCCCAAAGCTCTTCATAGCCAATTAAATAGTTTTGAAATGTAGCCACCTTTAGAGGGAAACAGTGATATAGGGATATAGTCATTATACAGGAATAAATACAAAAATAAGAATGCCCTGCAGTTGTAGAAAACTACATTGACTCTGCAGTTATGCAAGAATATTACACATAGTAAAGCAATGCATGTTGTGTGAAATATACACAAAGGGATAGCCTACCTTGTAACGTGTAGTGGATAGGTGGGAGTTGAAATTAGGTCTGGGCATTCAGCATATCAAACCATCAACATATTTTCAAAAGGAGCTCATTTAAGACATTTTCACATGTAACTTATGAAGGAAGTTTCTCTGTTGTCTATTATTAATAATATAATGCAAGGAAGTTTCTCTATCAGTAGATTTTCAAAATAAAATGAAATAAACAGGTGCTGTTATAAAGCTAGTAGAGTAGCTTTACTGGTTCAATTGTCACGAGGAAGTAAATGGGATCTTGGGATGAGTGGGGAATTCACTCTGCTAGGGTGTGACCTTATCCTTTCTTGTGATTGTTCCACAAGGTGAATGTTTATTGATTTGTGACTAAATATAAGCTCAGACTGCATGTGCAATATTGTGGAATGGTACAAGAATGTTGAATGAATGAGCACTAAAAGCTTTGTTTTATGTATTGGGTTAAACAGTCCTCTCCCAGATCTGTTCCGGAGTCCTTTCAAGGGAACAAAGCAACATTTTCATGTTTGCACACAGGTGAATTGGTAACAAAAAGGGTGAAAGCAGCAGGAATATTCATAAGGAGAAAAAAAAATTCTCTTATTGAATTTTGTATTTTGCCTTGATCCACGTAATTACTCTTTATAGGGAAGTAGATGTTAATGGTTGACCTTGTGCTTTGACACAACATTGATCTGATACACTTTCTGACAGTGGGTAACCTCTAACAAGTACACAATTGATCATGGCCATGGCATTCCACCATGGGCTTCTGGACCAATCCATTCCAGCATGGGATTCTGGTCCAATCCATTCCAGCATGGGATTCTGGTCCAATTCATTCCAGCATTGGATTTTGGACTAATCCATTCCAGAATGGAATTCTGGACCAATCAGTTCCAGCATGGCCTCTGTACCAATATGCTCCAGGTTGGGTTGAACAAAATAAAAGTTGCAAGAGGAAATCAGCAGGTCAGGCAGCATCTGTGGAAGGAAGTGAGGAGTCGACTTTGAACCGACCTGAAACGTTGACTCTCCACAGATGCTGTTGAATGCGTTGAGTTCCTCCAGCAACTCCTTTAATGGACCAGACTCAAGCATGTCTTGTGTCTCCAGCATAGATTGAGGCCTTCAAGAAGGAGGGGTGAAAATCAAAGAGGCAACAACAAATAACATCATGTCACAAAATACCAAGATATCTTTTTCCTTCCTTCCCCTGCAGATTTTATTACGAGGTAGAAAGTGAAATGTGTTTTACCCCAGAGAACATTCGACCCCATCCAATTGCTCCAACATGTATTACTTTTTTTAGTATCTGTTACAACCACCTTTGAACTACCTGTTATGGGCAATAAATTAAAGAAAATACTTATTTGGCTGTATTGTTCTTTGGGCCATTATGAACTAGTGGAAGGTGCTATATAAATGCAAATCATTCTTTCAGCAGCTCTTTTTGCTTGTACACCCTGCTTTTTATGATGGGAATTTGTTTAAAGCTAAATGATATCAAGGCTGTGTTACTGCAATAATTGACACTCCTTAGCAATAATTCTGAAGGAGAACAGCACTCCTGTGCTTGGCTCCTCTCTCTAATTCGCTCCCGTGGGTTTTAGATCAGCGGGATTTTTTTTTTTGTTGTTGCTCTTTTCCTGTGAAATGGAATTCAGACAGGTGACAGGCTGGCTCTCTTTCTCTCACTGCACGCTCCCTCCTTTGAATGCTTCTCCATTCCATCACAGCATTCTCTCTACAATTGTCAGCGAAATCTGTTTCAGCTCGCGCCTCACTTAATGAGTCACAAACACTCACTCTACCAAACCCACATTATTACCATTTATAATCCTGATTGGTAATTTGCATACGAAAATTAGTCCTGCGACATGCGTGAATTTTTCTTTTCCTCAGCTAATTATGAGCTGGAATGCCGCACTATTTACAGAGCTAATTACTGTTCCTTCTGTTCTGTTTTTTTTTCCCCTCCCTTCTCTTCTTCCTGTCCTCCATTCTATCTGTGACCAGCTAAACAGGGCAGGCCAAAGCTTTTCTATGTTTCTGCTTGTTTACACAATCCTGGGATAAAGGGAAGATTAAAATAAGAAGGTGATTATGTCTACTTAGGAGAAATAGCTCTGCAAAATGTAAGCCGCGTGTGCATTGGGAAACTGATTCAGAGTATATTATAAAAGACTCAGCCCACAAAAGAAGCAAGTTTTTCATTGGTTCTCCAGATACTAGTCTAATCTAAGACAGGACAACTCTTCTTAATACTGGACCAATCATGTGAAGGGGTAGTACCATCATATCAAAGATACATTAAAAAATATGAGCCAGTATTGGCTCTCTGGTCCATTGAACCCACTCTGCCATTTAATCTGATCATGGTTCTTCTGATCATTGGGGCTCAGCTCCACTTACCCATCGATTCCCCATAACCGTTAATTCCCCTTAAATGCTTAAATGTGTTTCCTATTTCCTTGTGCAGAAAACTGCACAGATTTATGTCTTGCTGGCATAAGCATTTCCCTCTCATCTCCATCCCAAATCTACTCCCCAAATCTTGGTGCTATGTCCCCTGGTTCTTCTCTCACTAGCACTGGAAGCAATTTTCCTGCTTCTATCTTGTTCACTCCTTTCGTAATTTTATAAGATCTCTTACTCTTTTGAATTGAGGAGCTGCTACTTATAAATCTGGCGGACTATTTCTATCTTCACTTTTGGTGCTACCTGTGTGTGGTCTTTGTGCTTTCTTGGGTGCTCCAATTTCCTCCCTCACTCCAAAGACATGCTGGTTAGTATGTTAATTGGCTACTCTAAATGACTCCTAGTGCCTAGTGTAGGTGGGTTGTAAAGATATCAGGAGGGAGTTGATGGGCATGTGAGAGAGAAGAGATTACAGGGAAATGAGTAGGGGAATAGAGTAAACAAGAAAATTTGCATCTGCTGGGGTCCAGTGAGATACAAAAACATGCAAATGCATAAAAGATGTCCAGGTCCGAAACATTGGTTAGCCTTTACTTCCTATGGATGCTATGTGATGCTCTGAGTTTCTCCAGCACTTTTGTGTACTGCACTGAGTGGGGGAATAGTTACTAATGGAGGTGCCCTGAGAGCTGACATCAACTCAGTGGGACAAATGGTCTTCTGTGCTTTAAAAAAAACTACAAGAAACTCTGACTGAATCAGAATGCTGATTGGCAGCAAAAAGAAAAACATCTAGTTGAGCTGACAACAATAATTGTATCAGATTGCTTAATTTAGGAGGAGTCACGTGATGGAGTAGTGGGAGGTAGGAGAATACCAGCCCTCTCCAGAAAAGAAGAAAAAAAGTGAAGAAAAACCAAAGCCCCAGATACACAAAACACAACAAATAAAAGATAAAGGTGTGGAGAAAATGGTACCTAAGAAAGAAAAACCAAAAACAACAGGAAAAAAAGAAGGAAAGATGGTGGAAGAGAAAGGTGAAGGCCTTACCTGCATGAAAACGTAGGGAAAGAGGAGCCCGCTCCCCGAGGTTAGTGGAGATCCCGCAGGGTCGTGACCCACCGACCGCAGGACTGCAAAAATGGCTCACTGAGCCAAACAGAGGTGCGCAATGCCACGACAAGAAGAATACCGACAGCAGGACTCCCAGCTGGAAGGTAAAGAAAGCAATGAGAAAGGGAGGGGTGAGAAAGAAAAATGGAAGCAGGAGACACAACAGATAACCAGCCCAGAAGAAGAGGACCAACATCAAGAAACCATGAAAAAAAATCCAACAAACTGAGACAAGCAGCTCAACAAGAAAGTCAGAAGAGACACAGATACAAGGAAGAGAAATAGAAGATACAAACCCAAGAGCAGACACAGAAGAAGAACACCAAGCTCTGCACAGAGGAATAGGAGGTAAAATGAATGGAGAGTACATAGATAAAAAAAATATTCAAGAACAAATGAAAGCATTAAAAGAATGGCTGACACTAGAATTTAGTGGAATGAAAAGAAAAATTAAAAGTACAGAAGAAAAAGTGAGTAGAATAGAGCTGGTCATAACAGATGTAGGGAAAGGATTAGAAAATGTGGAAGAATGTGTAATGGCAGTAGAAATGGAAGTGAATGACTTAAAAAGAAAATTGGAAGAAAGTGACAAAAAAGTTAAAGAAACACAGGGGTTGTTAGCTCACAAGATGGATCTAATGGAAAACTATAGTAGGCGAAACAATATAAAGATAGTGGGCCTAGAGGAAGATGAAGAAGGCAAAGATATGAAAGAATTTATAAAAGAATGGATCCCAAAAGTCCTGAGAATGCCAGAAATCCAGGAAGGAATGGAAATAGAAAGGGCACACAGAACATTAGCCCCGAAACCACAGGCACAACAAAAACCAAGGTCCGTTTTAGTAAAATTTCTGATATACACGACAAGAGAAAATATATTGGAGAAGGCAATGAATAAAATTAGAGAAGACAAAAAACCACTGGAGTACAAAGGTCAAAAAAATTTTTTCTACCCAGACATAAGTTTTGAGCTCCTAAAGAAGAGGAAGACGTTTAACGCAGCAAAATTGATCCTATGGAAAAAAGGCTATAAATTTGTGTAAAGATATCCAGCGGTGCTTAAAATAATTATCCCAGGGGAGCAAAACAGACTGTTCTTTGATCCGGAGAAAGCATGAGAATTTGCAGAATGCCTGCAAAACAGAAAGAGAGATGAAGAGATGTAACAAGAACAAGGAACGACGACAAACTACATATAAAGATGTAAAAATAATGTATAAGTAAGAACTAAAGGAGGGAAGAAAAGGGAAGTAAGGGAGAAGGGGGAAAAAAGAGGAGGGGTTAAAAAATGAAAAAGAGAAGAAAAGAGAGGGAGCTTTGTTATATGTGAAGATAAAAGTCTTTTCTGGAAGGGGTTGGGTGGGAGAGAATAACAGTCACTGCGAAATCAGTTGACACTTGTGAATGGATTCGCAGTCCGAATGGAGAGGGGAGTTGTGGTTGCCTGGCAAGGGCCAAGGGGTGACTCAGAGAGTTGGGGGGGGGGGAACACTTGGGGTTAAGAGAATTTTAGATGTGGGAGTTGTTGAAGTATTTTATGTTTTAGAAGTGTTGTCATACAGTGCGTTCAAAAAAAGAAAACTGAGAAATGAAAATGGGGTAAAGGGGAAAGGTGGCGATGAGGAAGCGGAAATGAGATGTAAACAGAGTATGAGATGGCCATGTTGATCTATATGACTATAAATATTAACAGAATACATAACCAAATCAAAAGGAAGAGGCTATTAAATTTACTGAAAAAAGATAAAATAGATATAGCATTCGTGCAGGAAACGCATCTAACTGAAGTGGAACACAATAAATTAAGGAGAGACTGGGTAGGGCACGTAACGGCAGCATCATATAACTATAACTCAAAAGCCAAAGGTGTAGTTATATTAATCAATAAAAATGTACCAATCAAAATAGAGGAGGAAATAATAGATTCAGCAGGGAGATATGTAATGTGTCAGATATATTCAGAACTCTGGAATTTGGTCAATATATATGCACCTAATGAAGAGGATCAAAAGTTTATGTAAGATATTTTTTTGAAGATTGTAGATACGCAGAAGAATATATTGATAGGAGGGGACTTTAACCTGAATTTGGATTCAAAGATGGAAAAAAAACTGGACAAAAGACTAGCAGAGAGAACAAAGTAGCCAAATTTATGGTTAAATCAATGCAGGAATTGCAACTTTTGGATATATGGAGGAGACGACACCCAAAGGAGAAGGAATACTCATATTATTCGAGTAGACATAAAACATATTCAAAGATTGACCTGTTCCTGTTGTCAGCCCAAATCCAAGGGAGAGTTAGGAAAAAGGAATATAAAGCTAGATTGTTATCGGATCACTCACACCTGTTATTAGCAATAGAACTGGAGGACATCCCACCAAGAACATATTTTTTCTTTGGCTTGGCTTCGCGGACGAAGATTTATGGAGGGGGTAAAAGTCCACGTCAGCTGCAGGCTCGTTTGTGGCTGACAAGTCCGATGCGGGACAGGCAGACACGGTTGCAGCGGCTGCAGGGGAAAATTGGTTAAACTCCATGCTACTTAAAAGACAGGAATTTAGAGAATTTATTGAATGCCAAATTAAAATGTACTTTGAAATAAATACGGAATCAGTGAAAGACAAATTTATATTATGGGAATCAATGAAAGCCTTCATCAGAGGGCAGATAAAAAGTTATGTAACTAAGATGAAGAAGGACTACAAATGGGAAATAGAACAGCTGGAAAGAGAAATAGTAAGTACAGAAAAAGAACTAGCAACAAGGGAAGATACAACAAAAAGAAGAGAATTGGCAGACAAAAAAGTAAAATATGCAACACTACAAATGTGTAAGGTGGAGAAGAACTTAATGAAAATAAAGCAGAAGTATTATGAGCTAGGAGAAAAAAATGCACAAAATACAAGCTTGGCAGCTTAAAACAGAACAAGCTAAAAGAATGGTATTGGCATCAAGGAAAAAGGACAAACAAATTACATATAATTTAACACAGATCAATGAAAACGTTAAGGAATTCTATGAGCAATTATACCGAACTGAGGACGAAGGAAAAGAAGACAAAATAGATGAGTTTACGGCTAAAATTGAACTACCGAAATTGCAAGAAGAGGAGCAAAACAAATTCCATTTGAAATAGAGGAAATATAAGATATCTTAAAAAAAACTACCAAACAATAAAATGCCTGGGGAGGACGGACTCCCAATAGAATTCTATAAAACAGTTAAAGAATTACTAATTCCTCCTCTCCTGGAAGTAATGAACCAGATAGAAGAAACACAAAACTTGCCAGATTCATTTAAAACAGCAATAATTACAGTAATACCAAAGATGGGGAAGGATCCACTTAACACCAGCATCGTATAGACCAATATCTCTACTTAACTCAGATTATAAGATAATAGCAAAACTATTAGCAAACAGATTGGCTGACTGTGTACCAAAAATAGTAAAACTAGATCAAACTGGATTTATTAAGAAAAGACGAACAACGGACAATGTCTGTAAGTTCATTAACTTAATCCATGCAGTACAAGGAAATAAGACACCAACAGTGGCTGTTGCTTTAGATGCAGAGAAAGCCTTTGACAGGGCCGAATGGAGTTATTTATTCAAAGTATTACAGAGGTTCAACCTACCAGAGAAATATATTAATTGGATTAAAGCATTATAAATGGGTCGAATGGCGAAGATGACAGTAAATGGATATATATCGAACCAATTTAAATTAAGCAGGTCAATTAGGCAGGGATGTCCATTATCTCCCTCACTATTAACTTTAGCAATAGAACCATTGGCAGAACTGATAAGAACAGAAAATAAAATAAAAGGGATAAAAATAAATGAGAAGGAATATAAAATCAGTCTATTTGCAGATGACATCATAGTATACTTAACAGAACTAGAATTATCAATAAAAGAATTACATAAGAAATTGAAGGAATATGGAGAAATATCGGGGTAAAAGATCAACGCAAATAAAAGTGAAGCAATGCCAATGAATAATGAGGATTACACAAAGTTTAAAAAAGAATCACCATTTAAATGGCAAACACAAGCAATCCGATACTTAGGTATTAGACTAGATAATAATCTAGGCCATCTATACAATTTAAATTATCAGCCATTAATGAAGAAATTACAAGATGACTTAGAACATTGGAAAGGTTTACCACTAACACTGATAGGAAGGGTAAATTGTATTAAAATGAATATCTTCCCAAGGATACAATGCCTATTTCAATTGTTACCAATTCTCTTAACAGAGAAATTCTTCAATTAATTAAAGAGAATAATAAGGAAATTCTTATGGAAAGGGGGGGGGGGGGGAAACTGAGGATAGCACTAGATAAATTAACAGAATGGTGCCAACAAGGTGGTTTAAAAATTATTGTAGAGCAGCACAATTAAGATATCTATCAGATTTTTATCAAACAAGGGAAAAACCAGAATGGACCAAGATAGAGCTAGATAAAATAGGGGAGAAGGTACCAGAACATATACTTTATAAGTGGGATGAAAAACTGGTTCAATATAGAAGTTCACCAGTACTGCACCATCTGCTCAACATTTGGAAGAAGATTCACATAGAAAGGAAAAAAACAAATGACCAAATACCAAAATTAATATTGACGCAAAATCAACTAATCCCTTTCACAATAGATAACCTTTCATTTAGAGAATGGGAGAGAAAAGGGATCAAAAGAATAGAAAATTGTTTTTTTGGGAAATAATTTATTATTATTTGAACAAATGAAGTACAAATATGGAATAACTCATGGTACAATGTTTGCATACCACCAACTGAAAGCCTACTTGAAGGACAAATTGGGAAGCAGACTGAGAATACCAGAGGAAGCAGCTTTGAATATGTGATTACAGACACAATGATAATTAAAAGATTTATAACAAACATGTACATCAAGCTGCAAGAGAAAAAAAATGATGAAATAAGCTATAAACCCAAACAAAAGTGAGAAAAAGATCTAAACATAAAGATAAAAAATGAAATATTGGAAAAGTTATGCTCCGGAACTATGAGAAATATAATAAATACGAGGTTACACATGATACAATATAATTGGTTACACAGGCTATATATCATACCCCAAAAGTTAAATAAACGGGATCCAACATTATCAGATAGATGTTTTTGCTGTAAGAAGGAAATGGGAACAACAGTACATGCAATTTGGGCATGTGAGAAAGTGAAAAAGTTTAAAATCAGGTATTAAATAAAATCACAAAAAGCAACATTCCAAAAAATCCAGAGATCTTTCTTTTAAGTAATATAAGAAGTAAAGAATTAGGCCTCAAACTGGATGAAGCGCAAAAAAGATTTATTATGATAGCCTTAGCTGTGGCAAAAAAATGTATAATGTCAACTTGGAAATCAGAAGAGAGCCTGAGTACAGCAATGGTACATGGAAATGAATAAATGTATTCCATTGGAAAAAATAACATATAATTTAAAAAATAAAGTCACATTATTTGAACAAATTTTGGAACCGTACATGGACATAACAGAGAGGGCCTACCGCGGACCTCCACCCCCTAAAATGATAGAATGAGAAGAAGACGAAATGAACTGACCCAGTGTGTAAAAATACATGACACAATTTTCTTGTTTCTTTTCATTGTGTGATGACATTGTTTAATGGGTTTATTGTATTGTATATGTTGAACATTTAATGGGTTTGGAAGGGGGTGGGAAGGAGGGAGGGGGGAAAAGGGGAGAAAATGTATATTCAAGAGGGAAATGTTTGTGTGTGTCTTGATTAATATGGTTCATAGTGTGAAAAATAAAAAAATAAATAAAGAAAAAATTGCTTAATTTAAAGATATTTTTTGTTTTGTGATGTTGGTGGGAATATGCCCTGAGATGTTATTGCATTTTAATCATTTTGTGAATGTAGAGCAAAAGTTAATTATTTATACTTGTTTGCTGACTGAAATCGCAATGCTTTTCAAAGAATATTTGCATGAACGTAAAATAGTTAAATGCTGGAAATGCTTGGTACTTACGGCAGATTTCTGTGGAGGGAGAACCAAAGTTAATGAAAGTTGTGTGGACAAAGTGAGTAGGCTAAGTTGGAACAGGTTGAATGTCTCTTTGGAATTATTCCATTGGAAGTGAAGAGGAATCTGTGGAAATCCTACGTTAATCATCTCTAGATCAGATTGTACCAACACACTCTGAACCTGATGCCTTCACTCAATGCTCAGGAAACAAAAGAAAATACAACCTATTCTGGCTTACCTAAATTTCAGTACCCTTTACTCCTGTACTTAGTGACCTCCACATTAATTAATACCTCACCACTTTTTGGTCTTGTTTACATATTCTCACCCCTCTCTGCAATCTGCAGTCCTTTGAGATATCTGCCTTTTTCTAACGATTCCATCTTTTCTGCCCTCTTAATGTCAGTGAGGCTCTAAGCTCTGGAACTCTCCCCAGAAATGTCTACCTCTTTCCTCCATTATGACATTCCTTACTGACAATCCTTCTGCCCAAAGCTCTGGTGTGACTTGGTTCTAAATAATACTCCAGTGATGAGCCTTGGGACATTCTGCAACATCAACATTTCACCATCTGCACACAATTTGGCCATGAGCAATATCTCATTGATGGCATTTATTAATCCTGATACTGATTAAAGGATGCTCTTTGTTTCAAATATTTTCCATTTGAGCTGTCGTTAATATTGATTTAATTTATCAATCCAGGAAGTGTTCATTAAGGAAGAAGACAGAATTTGATGCGATGAGAACAAGTCTAATCAAGGTGATCATTGTATTGCTGACCCAGGGCTGTGAGCTGAATTTTCCTGACTGACATGTATGTACTGCTTATTCCCAACCTTGTGTCATTAACCCCACCCAAAACAATCAAAATGAATGGCAATCACCTGGAACTTGGCCATGGAACATGTATTAAGTACCCAATGGCTGTGTAAAACCTACTGTCAGGATTGGGAACAAAATCTCTTGGATCACTTTAGTATAGAACTCGCTGCAAAATCTCTAAAAGAGTTCCATCTTCCTATGATTATTGGGCAAGATTTTAGAAGTAATAGGGAAGGTGAGGTGTTTGTTTTGCTTTGTTTTACTACTTTAATTATTTCTGTGCAACCTTTAGTGATTTAAAAAAAAATTAATCACTTCAATTTGGATACTTTGAAAAATTCTTCAAAGTCAGGGACATTTAAAAACTGTCGAAATCAGTGACCACATGGGATGGCACAATTAGCATAGCAATTGGCACACAATGTTACAGCACCAGCGATCAGGGCTGGGGTTCAAATCCAGTGCTGTCTGCAATAAGTTAGTACATGCTTCTCATGTCTGTGTGGGTTTCATCCAGAAATATAATGGGTGTTGTAGGCCAATTGGATTTCATTGGATGGGATGGGCTCATGGGCCAAAAATGGCCTGTTACTGTGCAGTATGTCTAGATATAAAAATATTAAATATAAATTAAAATTCCAGCCCTAGTTTTAACAGTTATTAGGAGTGTTTAGGGGTCTCAACTTCCATGCCTCATCTCCTGCAGCCTGATTACCATGAAGACTGTGCCCTTGGGCTTCAAGACATTGAGGACCAGTAAGATAGATGTTTTTTTTAAAATCTGGTCCAGGTACGTACGAGTGTGTGGGGGCTACAGGAAGCTACTTATGGCATGGGAATGGGGACAGCACCATTTCAGGATGTTTCTGAAACTTTTCATAATTTCACAGTTCAAAGTAGCTGACTTGAATTTAAGTCTTTTCCTTCTCCTAACTGAGATCTGATTATAGGCTGGAGTGGCCTTCGAAAGGCTGTTAGGAGTTCTGCCTCCTTCCTGGACTTGCTTTAGCTGTGCATCAGAGCATTTAAAGGCAGGGAAATAGTGTTGATACTCTACTAAATCTTTATCCATGAGTTATATTTATGTATCTTGAGGCATTGCTATTAAAGTGTAAAAAGGTGAACTTTGATGTGCATTTCTATTTACCAACGTGCCCCAAAGTTGTGCTTTTATTTTATTCAAAGCCCACTGGAAGTAAAGAATGCCACATTTAAATACAAATAATACCTTGATGAAGGTCTACCTTACAATTAAGGCAAAGAGAATAATTTTGTAAATACAGGACTCTGAAGTCACAAGGAATGAATCACAGATCTACACTTATTTCATTGGGAAAAAAAATAGAACGTTAACATAAATATACACAACACTTTCATAACCTTAGAATGTCTTAAAGTTGTGCTTTACAACCAATGATATAATTCTGAAGTGAATCATGATTGTGGGAAACCTGCCAATTTTTTTTTGTGCACAGCAAGCTCTGAAAGCAATAACAAGGACATCAATCTCTTCTTGGTACTTCCTTCAGGCAGAAGGTAAAGAAGCCTGAAGTCCACCACATCTCAGCTCAAGAACAGGTTTTTTTATCCAACAGTTATTCAGGTTCTTGAATCTCCCCTTACTAGGCTAATCCTGACCATAAACTACTCTAGGACAACCAAAAGTTCTGCCCGCATGATTGAAATCTATTTTTCTTTTTCTTGCACAAACTGCATCTGGGAATTTTTATCTATTCATCTTTAGTTACCATCTCTTTATCTGTCATTGCACAGAGTGGTAATTTAATTTATACCATTACCTGTGTACCTGTTTAGTTGTAGTAATAAGAACTTTGATGCAGCTATACATTGTCCTTATGTTATAATAATAAATGCTCATCCTCTCATTTCAACATAAAATCTGTTTTTGTGATTTTTATTGAGATACAAGTGTTGGCCAGACTCTGGAGAAACCTGAATTTATCAGTTTATCTAAAGTTGGCCCCTCAAACAATGCAGCATTCAACACTGCATTGGAGGGTCAGGAGAAATTATGTGTTTAAGTGTATTTAAATGATGGGCTTAAACCCACAACTTTCATGGGTTTGTGCTAAGAGTGGTAGCAGGTGACACACCTGACAACCAAAAGTGAATTATTAGGAACGTGATGGTATTATTATACGTGTATAATAAAGAACATCATTTCCCAGTAGGCAATGTCCGCGGTTGGCGGGAAACAAAAGGTAGAGTGCTTTGTTGGTTCAGGCAGCTCGAAAAAATAAAATTATTGAAGTGTTAAACACATGCAAGGTTGTTCTTCTTCAAGGAACAAGCATAACATGGTGTCAGAAGTGCGTGAGTAAGTAAGAAAAGAAAATAGTTCCCGTCATCGATAGGTTAAGTTTTCCCACACAGATGCAATTTACCAGCAATCTAACTGATAATTGAAAACACTTCAAACAGTGATTTAACATTTATTTAGAGACTGGTGGAGTGGAAGTGTCCGATGGATATTGGAAAGTATCCATGTTTCTACACTTGAAGGCTGAAGATTCCTTGGACATCTGTAACAGTTGATGAGACAGTTTTAAGTTGGACCCTCTGATGACAAAATTTGAGGAGTATTTTGATCCAAGTAAAAGCATCTTGTTTGAGACATCCAATATTGCCTTCCACCCATCTCTCCATCTTATGCCAAAGCTATAAATGTTGGATTCTATTATTAAGAAAGTGTTAGCAAGATATTGTGTATTGGCAAAATCAGCATGAATTTATGAAATGCAAAAATATGTTTGACAAATGCATATTGGTGGCAAAAATTGCCAAGCAGATATTGCTTGAAAGGTGTTGATGCTCAAAAGGATTATCTTTTCCACCCAATCATAGGAAGTTAACATGCATGTACAGCAAGAAACAATAAAGTCAAACAATACATTGTTTCATTTTTGCTTGCAAATTAGTGGACGAGACATAAGTCCTTGTGAAGCAGTATTTGGAAATATTGCACTAGGTTATGTCTTCCTTCTCAGAAAGGATAACTGGAAAGTAGTTGAAGACAGGCAGAGGAACCATGATGCAAAGTTCGCACATCATCTCTGGCAGGACTCCAAACTCTTTTATCCGTCAGGTCCCATTGGAAGTGACATTCTGTGAACAATTTGAAGATCCAGTGAAGAATCCTGGAACTCCATCATGCCTGCTGGTGGGCTCTACTAAAGATGAGGTTGGAGAGCTGGGATTGGGAGTGATGGATACCATAGATCCATCAGAAGAGTCTGCCATTTGAGTTGATGATTGAGGAGCTATGTGTGGATAAACTGTGCCCAGAGATATGCTGAAATGGCGACAGTTGGGTTGAATGTTTCTGCCTCTGGAGCCTACCAGCCTAGGATTTGAGGCACGTGTTATATTGCTCAGACCACAAAAGGGGATTGCCTTCATGGGCTCATGGCTGTTGCATTTTTGAGGAGTGGAGGACTGGCCTGCCAATGTAGCTATCTGTGAGGACAATGGGTTCCCATCAGGTTGCAAGTTTATAAAGGTGTTAGGTGTAGCAGATAGGGTGCTACCCTTTTTAAAGGCTGCCAGTGTTAACCAACAATATTTTACCAGTTTGCATTCCATGTTTGCACATCATGTAATTCAACAGCTGCATAGATATTTCCATTCTCAACTAAAGAGCCTTATCTGACAAAATGATTGGTGTCCAAGTCAAAACCCATCTAGTCCTCCCCACTCTATAAGACATGTTCACCCTCTTAAGGTTATGCAGTTGGAGTGTTCATTGTCTGCTGAAATTTCCCTTGATGCACACTTCCATGGCCACCCTACACAATACATGTGGATGCAATTGTCTGGCTCTCACTGAACAAATTTCCTGAGAGATTGTAAACTGGTTTGGTAAACTGAATGTGATTCCGAGAGCAAGAACACAAAGTAGGACCATTTTTTCATTATATGTTAAAGAGAAAGATGTGTTCTGTCTATGCTGTTCGATCAGTAACCTGCTGTGAACAACTGCCCTTCCCATTTCTGCACACCACTGTGTCAGGAACCTGTGGCAAATCCAGCAACAGATTGCACCACGGTTCAGTGTGGGCAGCCAGTGAAGGCTGTGTTTGGACGGGCCTCTGAGTGGCTGGGATGTGAAGCCTGGCCAGCACAGTGAGTGAAGGTCATTTCTGGGGACTGGCAGAATCTGGTCCACATGTTCACACAGCCACCCAGTCTTCTGACCTCCTGATGGGAATTATCATCTCCCTCTCATGGTTTGGCAGCTCAACTCTGCCCAGCCAGAGACTTTTCACTGGAGAACATTGGAGGAAAAGACACGTCATTTTTTTTCCCCAAAAATAGATCTTATTCACAATAAATTATTTACAAAAGAGAAAACCGTTTCAAGGTCTTTTCACACACATAATGTCAATCATAGCTATACATTCCTATCAATATACATTGTTACATTTGTTCACCGTTACTACCCTGTAGTACCTTGTAGCTTCTTCCCCCCCCCCCCCACCCCCCTCTGTTGTTTGAGGGACTTCTCCTGGTCTCAGCCCCTCAGTGCCCAGCAATAGGAGGACTCTAGACTGTGGTCCTTCCCCACAGTGCCCTTGTATTGGATGCACCAAGCCTCTATGCGTCCCTTAGCACTTACTCATGCAGCCTGGAATGTGCCCATTGGCAGCTTTTTCTCACTGACATCTCCATGTGCTGAAAGACCCATAGGATTTGGGCAGATCAAAGTGCATCTGTCACTAAGTTGATGGTCCTCCAGCAGTTCTGGATGTCTCATTCTGTGTGCATTCAGCAAAATGTTTGGTGACTGTCAACATTACCATCACAAGGTAACCCATCAGACTCTCTTCATCTTAGATCAGCATATAATCTGGAAAACTGGTCTGGTGACTGTCAGTGCGATGGTGCAGGTGGGGTATCACCACACCTGAGTAGCAGTCCTGAGAGCACCTCACACCTGATGACCAACTTCTTCCCCATTACTGAGAGGGAGCACCGTGCCCACAGGCAACTTAACTCTATCTTGGGAATATGCCTTTAAGACGAATGTCATTAGAGCATGCAGAGTCACAACCCCGCACACATCAACATCATACAGGATTTGACGTGGGAACTAGGCATCAAAGCGGCATGTTAATGATGAAAGTTGCAGCCATAACTTCAGAGGAAATGAGTGGTGGGCAGAGAGTTAGGCAAACTGTTCAGATTCTGAGCTGATTTAACAGTCATCTTCCACATGCGTGACCTTGAGGGAATGGACATTGCAGGCTGTGGATCTTGGACACTGTTGATGAGGTTATGTGTACATGCAGTGATAATAAGATATGAGAGCAGAATTCACTCGCACACCGTTGTAACTGGCTGAGGCTTGTCGGAACAAACAAAGCCCACTTGGAGGTCAATTAACAGAGAATATGAGAGAAGTGTTTCTGCCAACCTGTGCAGCTGTCTTCCTGAGACTCTGTTAAAAAAAAATGTCTGCTAATTGTGAATGTATTCAGGAATAAATAGGTCTATTTCACACCCATCTGTGTTAAGGGGATGCTGTTACTACTTATCAACAACTGAAAGGCAAAAACCACAGAAACTGGATTTTTGACAGCTTTTATTTCAGTTGTCTGGTGGCTTTCGCTTTCAAAACGTTGAGCATACATTCCAAAGGATTTTATATGTGTGAGGATGAGGAAAGGTTGGTTCACATTTATTTCATACGTTGGCCCAAATGTCCTTTTAGCGCTTGAAAGATCGTCAGAGTAAAGAGGGAAGCAAGATTAGTAATTATTATACAGCTAAATCCTACAGCAATTACTTAATGAATGATAATCTGTTCTGGCAATATTGCATAAAATATACATATTAACTATATCACTAGGCAGAAGTGCACTGCTTTTCACAGAATAATCTTGTATGAAGATCAATGTCCACTTGAGTGGGGGATAAAGTCTTGATTTAACATCTTATCCTAATGATGTTTCTCTGGGAGATCCTCAAATCTCCTCAGAGTTAAGTATTAAATCTCGAGCATAGGATTTATACTGATGATTGTTCAACCTAAGGACATGAATGATATTAGGGGCAATACTTGAACCAACTTCTTCTAGTAAAGAATGACAAGGGTGTGAAACAAGCTGCCAGGTGATGTAGACAATGCAAGTTTGCTATTGACATTTAAGAAAAATTTGGATAGGTACATGGACGTGAAGGCTATGGAGGGCTATGGGATTGGGCAGCAAAATAGTTTGGCATGGGCTAGATGGGCCAAATTGCCTCTTTATTTATGGTAGAGTTCTATGATTCCATATCAAATGAGCAATGGCTAACACAAGATTAATTAGTGCTCGCACACACCATAACTTATGGATTGCGAGGATTCCCAGGCATGTATTGGAGATGCAATATTTCTACCTTCTTCTCTGCTCTCTCCATCATCCCCACAAAGTCTTTCCAGGCAAAGCAGTCTCTTCTACAGTAGAGAATCCAAATGCAAATTGGGTGAGTGCTTCAAATGAGAAGCTCAAATTCCTGGGTGTCAACATCTCTGAAAGCCTATCCTGGGACCTTCATGTTGATGCAACCATGAAAAAAGCTCACCAGTGGCTATTTTTTGTTAGCAGTTTGAGGAGATTTGGTACGCCACCAAAGACTCTTGCAAATTTCTAGAGGTTAACGAAAGAGAGCATTCTGACTGGTTGCATCACTGTTTGGGTTGGAGGGGCCGGTGCACAGGACAGGAAGAAGCTACAGGGAGTTGCAAACTCAACCAGCTCCATCAAGGGCATTAGACTTCACTCCATTAAGGACATCTATAAGAGGTGATGCCTCAAGAATGCAGCCACTATCATTGAGGACCCTCACCACCCAGGCAATGCTGACTTCTCACTGCTGCCATCAGGAAGGAGGTACCAAAACCTGAAGACCTAGTAGAACACCCATTAGAACAAAGATAGCTTCTTTCTCTTGGTCATCAGATTTCTGAAAGGACAATAAACCATGGGCACTACTGCCCTTTATCTCATCTTTAGTATGAACATTTTTTCTGTAATGTATATCAATGTTTGCACCTGTAATGCTGCCATAAAACTATGAGTTTTGTGACACATGCTCATGACAATATATTTCAATTCTGATTCTGCATTGGAAAGCTACTGTGAGGTGCCCGTTGCAAGTCACTTTAAATGTCCCACCCACTCCTACCCTGACCTATCTCTCTGTTGCCTCCTATAATGAGACCCAATGCAATGTTGAACAGTAATACCTCACCTTCCATGTGTGCATGTTGTAGGCTTCCAAACCATTTTCAACTTCAGATGATTGTTTTCTCACTCCATCTGTATGAGGACTAGCTATTTCTGCCCGTCGTCACTTTGGCTGAACAGGCCCATTGCCCTGCTGTTAGCCACACATAACATGGATAAAGGTGCATAATACGCTTCTATGTCACTTTAAATCATTTGGTTTCACCTTATCAGAGATATTCCCTTTCTTTTATTCATCCCTCCCCTACCTTCTTTATTATGGAGCTCTAACTTGCTTTCTTTAATTCTCAGTTCTGTTGAAGGGCCTAGAGTCTGAAAAGTTAACCTTTTTTTTCTTTCCCTTTTCAAAATCTTTATTGAGTTTAATTTTAAAAAAATGCACACTATCTAGTACATAAGCTGGAATATAAGAAAAGACCCCCCAAAAAATGTACAATGTACTTCTCAAATAAAACCTTGATTATACATAGTACAAAATTGTATACACCTTTCCCAATTAAACCTATTTTATTAAAAAAGAAATAAAAAAAGGAAAAAAATCCCCTCCCTCTAAACAAGGCAAACGTGTATCTAATATAACTAGGAAACACTTGGAGACCAGATAGCTCTGCTCAAGGGCATCCAAACACCCCAATCCATTAAATTATGATATTACTCCATGAATGGGTCCCACGTCTTATAAAAGTTCACCTTGACATCTTTAACATTATATCTGATTTTCTTTTTCTAAACATGACCTCCTGAAACCATTGAGCATGAGTAGGTGGAGTACTATCTTTCCATTTCATCAAAATTGCTTGTCGAGCTATTAATGAGGTAAAAGCTACAATTCGCTTCTGAGATGGTCAAAAAATAATGTTTCCTCTTCTTGAGAAAAACCAAATAAAGGAATTAAAGGGGCAGGGTTCTAATTTAACCTTAAAAATATGACCGATAAAGTTGGAAAGTAATTTTTCCAAAAGACCAGAACATGAAGCCTCAAATGTTTTTCTCTTTTTCTCTTTTCTTTCCAAGTATGATATCTAACCTGCTGAATGTTTCCAACATTTCTTGCTTTATCCCAGACATGCTTTCCTTTGCTGTCATCAAAGAGGAGGATAAAATCATTACAGATTAATATCTTTCAAGTATTTTTCCTTTCAATTCTGGTGATTCTCCTGTAATATCTTTGTGGATTTGTCCACAGGATAATAGGATAGAATCGCTGAATGCATTATATGGAAACTAATATTTCACCAAACTAGTTCCTACTCCATTCTAACCCATGTACACACATCAAAGCACTGAGGTCTTTATTTGCCAGTTACTAAGTGAGCTCAGCAGTTCAGAAGCAGCAGTACTGGGGAGGAGGTGTGAGAAAATCTGCCTGCTCTTCATGGAGTTGGATTCGTGACAAGTCTGCACAGGGTGTTGCTTTCATACTACTGTTTTAGAAAAGCCAAAAGCCTTTCTGAAACAGAGACATAGTTTAATTTTTAAAAATACATTTCAGTGAAGGTTTGTGTGAGATACCATCTGTTTTGGGCATAAGTTAACCACTTGACTGAAGAAAGTTCCATTAGTCTTAGATCAAAATCTTTTTAATCACTTATGAAAACAAACTCAGACCGGCTTTAGAATAGAGCTGTTCACTTTTGTTGGTATACCAGCAAAGAAAAAGCAATATTTTACCTCATGTTAATTTAATAATTTCATTTGTTCTTCCTGAATGGGCAATGAACCATGGACACTACCTCACTTTCTCTTATTATTGCACTAATTTACTTATTTTTAAATATAATTTTATGGGAATATTTATAGACAATGCTGCCATAAAGCAACAAATTTTGTGGCAATAAACTCTGATTCTAATCTTTCTCAGATTCTCTTTATATGAAAGTATCGAGAAGCTATAATTGTGAAACATTGCCCGTTAATTTGTTGAAAATCCATCTGTAAGTAAAGATTTTGGAACTGAACAAGTGCCATGAGGAAGTTATAGTGTAAACTTTCACGGCAAAGTAATGAATGATAAACCATCTGTGGTTAGGTGCAACACAAGGGGAAGCTTCTTTACTCAGAGAGTGCTGACTGTGTGGAAATGAGCTTCCAGTGGAGGTGGTGGAGGCAGGTACAATATTATCTTTTAAGAAAAATGGATAGGTGTATGGAGAGTTATGAGCAGAGTGTAGGACAGTGGGGCTAGGAGAAAATAAGTGTTTTGGCATGGACAAGAAGGGCCATGATGGCCTGTTTCTGTGTTTTAATTGTTATATGGTGTTGTATGGAAGGATCCTGAGGTGATTAGCTACAGTAAGCTTTGTGATACAACCTCTACACTGGCTGCACTCCTACCAGCCTAATGCAGGGGGAAACCACTGTACCTGTAGGTAGGCAATCTGGGAGGCTGGCCCCACCTGCTGGGAGTCAATCACCGGCCCGTATATAGACTCGAGGTGGCCCCTTCGGGGGACAATCAGACACGTGGAGCCAGAAAAGGGCAGTCAGACACACGTGGAGCCAGCAAAAATGCTAAGACTGGTGTACAAGTCTAATCTAATTAAAACCTTTTGTACAGTCTGTGGTGTCAGAATCATTCGCACAGCAGTACTCACAGGAAGTAACTTATATATGTCAGTGCTGGTTCTGGGCCATTTTACAAACCATATTTGATGATGATAGATTTTGATGAAAGGTAATTGGCCCAAAAATTCAGCTCACTTTCTCTTCTCACCTGATGCTATGAGACCTGCAACACTTCCCAGCTCTTTATTCCAGATTTCTGACATCTGCATTATTTTGCTTCTGTCTGCTAAGACTTGTCATATACCAAAGTAAGACCATCTGTCCAAGCTGCTGTTCCATCTGTTTCTGTGATATCTGATTCACTAAACTGACAGTGGCCATGAAAAAGAGATTCTACTCAAAATTGAAATCAAGACCACCTGGATATATTCAGCATGCTTCTTTTCCTTTCCCATTGAATCGTAGTAACAGACTGGTCTGGCTATCCATTGATAGACTATTCCCATCCCAATGAGGCTATTACCCTGCCCATTATATCATGGCAAAGGAGGAAAAACCCAACACCCAACCCCAACCCACCAATTTTCCCCTGCAACCGCTGCAATCGTGTCTGCCTGTCCCGCATCGGACTTGTCAGCCACAAACGAGCCTGCAGCTGACGTGGACTTTTTACCCCCTCCATAAATCTTCGTCCGCGAAGCCAAGCCAAAGATATCATGATTTTTAGTAAAGTGTTAAAAGTGAAATTGTGCCCTGCAACCTATTAGACCGGTGGTTCTCAACCTTTTTCTTTCCACTCACATACCACTTTAAGCAATCCCTATACGATAGGTGCTCTATGATTAGTAAGGGATTACTTAATGTGGTATGTGGGTGGAAAGAAAACGTTTGAAAACCACTGTTTTAATCGTACCGAATTAACTTGTTATGTGCAAGGTTTCGTAACTCTAAAGGAAATGAGCCAATGACAATTTTTCTCAAGCAAAATATTTCAGAAACAATGGGTCTAGAACATTATTAATCACAGAGCACCGATGGCATAGGGATTACTTAAGGTGACATGTAGGTGGAAAGAAAAAGGTTGAGAACCACTGTGTTAGGCAATGGACCCATCGGTGTTTCTGTGTATGTAAAGAGCAATTACAAGCCCTGCTGCAGCAAATCACTTGCAGGGCTACAGCTCTACCAGAAATAATTTCCTTTGGATGAGACACCAAGCAAAGGCCCTATCCAAGCTTTGAAGAGCAATTCTCTACCTCTATCCAGACATTATTTTGCCTACAGCATCATATTGGAAAGTATCATCTTTCCTGTCATGGAGGCTTAATGAGTACCAATTGCATTTTCCACAATTACACTTCAAAATTGAGTTATAAAGCACTAATGGACATCTTGAGTGTGTGGTAGGTGCTATATGAACTCAGGTTCCATGCTGCCAGCACCATGCTGTTAAGAATTGCTGCACTCCTGCCCCCTAGGGATGGTGCCCTGTATGTGTCAGAGAGTCCAATCCTTCTCACATGCAGCTCACACTCCCATCAGATGTGGCTGAGCGTGATGATATTGCTGAACTTCCATCACTGGTCCATGCCATGCATTTCAGTTTTGCCTCCATTATCATTTACCTTGCATTTGTTTTTTTTTGCTCTGACAGCCTTCGAAAAGACTAAAACAGAATTTTAACATAATACTCCAGAAAGAGGATTTCAGGGCTGATTTTTCAATGACACGCAATCCATTTCAAATTTACCCTGAGTAATTTGCTTTCCAGCTGTGCATTTTCTGATGTTACCATTGCTGCAACGTGTATTTCTATTCAATGCTCACCAAAAGATTGTTGCGGAACAATTTCACCCAAACAAGAATCACATCATGCCAGTTTGTTGCTCATGTCACAGAATGACTAACTTTATAGCTGATGGCGGCGGCTCAGCACCTACCAAATTAGACAGAGTGTTCGAACTGACAAGAATGCTTTTTGCAGAATCCAGCAGCTGAGATAATCATTCTCTGGGGATTTTCAGTTGTGACATTCTTGTTGGTGTCATCTTAGCCACGACTGGACACCTAGCATTATTCATGGGCCTTGGAACACGAAGCAAAGAAATTCCATCAAGTAGAGCTCCTGGAGAATCTTCAGAAACTCCAAATCTATTGACTCACACCTTGAAGGTACAGATTCAAGTTGTACATTAAACTTGTTTATTACATTCATCTTGGGTACACAATCAAGAACATTATTTGTCCTTAATGTGAGTGCATTTGAACTATTTTAGTGTATTGCAGATAATTTATTAAAAAAGTACGGCAGAGAGAACCACAGAACTGTAGAACATTACAGCACAGACACAGGCCCTTCAGCCCTTCTAGTCTGAGCCGAACCATTTTTCTGCCTTGTCCTTAATGATAAACAAATGGAAATGTTTTATATTTCAATGAAAGGCATAGATGAAGTGGACAGTCAGGATCATTTTCCAAGAGCAGAAATGACAAATACTAGAGGACATGCATTTAAGATGAAGAAGGGAAAGTTTAAAGGTGTGCAGGGCAAAAGTTTTACAGAGTGGTTGGTGCTTGGAATGTGATGGAAGAAAACATGACAATAGTATTTAAGAAGCCTATTGATAGACACATGGACATGCAGGAAATAGAGGGATATGGCTCACGCACAGGCAGAAGAGATTTAGTTTAATGTGTCATCACGTTTGGCTCAGACATGGTGGGCCTAAGGGCTCGTTCCTGTGCTGTACTCGACTGTATCCTATGTTATCCTGTACAGTCATCTGCCTTTGCACCTCTCCTATCTCAGAGCTTTATTGATGTCTAACTGTGATCATTGTGTGGCTGCAATTGAATTACTCAAGGGCATCTCCCTTTCATTTTGAGTCTATACAGGAGAATGGTAAATAATTAAGAAGGCAGCATGAATAATTCTTCAAATCATTGCATAGTTTTTAGAGACTTGTATTTTGTTTTTCAAAATCAGAAAATAAATCTGGGGTAAAATATTTCCCAAAACCCAACTAATATCAATGAGGAACAGAAATCTGCTCTCCTACTCAGTACAGCAAAGCAATCTCTCACTGCCAATTATTCAATAAGCCTGCTCCCCACTGTTTGGAGCAAGCAGACATGGACAATAAATAATAGCTTATATCTAATAGTCCCTCAATGGAAACAGAAAATGTACACTTGTCTATCAATATTATTTCTTTTTATCCACGTGGATTTAAAATGGGGGAATTTCCTCCCTAATGTGCTGAGAACATGCTTCCTGTTAATGTCACTGTGGGATTTTCCATCACTTTCCAATATGGCCCAATCCCATCATAGGTATGGGGGCAGAGTTACTGTCAGCCACAATAAATGAGAAGCCTGGTCTAATAATATAGTCCTCAATCCACAGTACATCTGACATGGCAGTGAGCTGGTGAATGCTTGAAGCTACTCAGACATGGGGTTAAGTGTTGAGACCTTGTACAAAGTTGAGGGTCAATCTGGGTGTGGTGAGGAAGAACATCATTGGGAAGCTCAAGGGATGTGAAGAGAACAGGACACATAAATGTATTAGCTCCAACATGAAGGTGCAGCCCGCGGTGGTCAGAGCAGCACAATGGGAAACTGTTCAGGCCCCTCAATTTCTGATCCAGAGTTACAGTTCCCAGTGTAAGGCCCTGCTCTGCAGAAGATGCTAGAATCATATTTCCCAGTGTAAGGCCCTTCTCTGCAGAAGAATAAAGCCTTCGAGTCTTTTAGCATTGAAATAAGTCCAGCTTGTCTGTGCCAAACAATGGGCCTTCTTGCTTTCGTCTCACTTGCCCACTTTAAACCCATACATCTCCAAACTCCTCCTTCCATGTATTATCCAAGTGTTTATTTAAAATGGAAGTTGTACTGACCCTACCACTTTGTTTGGTAGCTCATTCCATGCATTCACCACTATCAGAGTGAGAAATTGTCCCCTCATGTTCCTTCTAAATCATACCCTCTCACTTTATAGTTATGGCCTTTCATCTTGGGTTTTCTCACTCAAGGAACCAGACTGTCAATATTCATCTTATCTGTGCCCCTCATGGTGTTATAGACCTCAATAAGATCCTTCCTCAACCTTCGATGGTCTAAGGATATCAAGCCTAGTTTTTCCAGTCTCTCACAATAGCTCAATTTCCCTAATCCTTGCCACAACTTTGTAAACTGTCTGAACCCTTTCCATCTTTATAGTGTCCTTCTTATAGCTTGGCGACCTAAACTTTACACAATATTCCAAATGTGGCCTCACCTACGTCTTGTTTAATGTCGACATGATGTCCCAATACTACTATTCGATTGCTCAACCAATGAAGGCAATTATCCCAAATGTTCTCTTTATAATTCTGTTATCTTTAAAGAGCTAGGTACCTGCACATGCTCAGAATAACCCCTGGGTGTGCACTCAAATGGGAAAATAGACCCCAGAAAGGCTTTGGTACTTATTTTCAGTTCTTGTTTGTTAACTGAGGGAAACTATTCCGATGTACATTTGGGGTCATTTTGGCAAGTGTCAGTGGTGAGTGTTTGCAGCCCTTTACTAATTAGATGAAGAGAGCTAAGATGGGGTCTGTGGAATGCACTGATTAGCTGAAAGAGAACTGCAGTTTATTAAAGGGAGAAGCAGTTAAATGTAAGAAGGCTATGAATAATTCATGTTGGTAGACAGGCTTGATTACAAACATGTTAATTAGGTGGATAGAATGTTACATATGGTACGTTTATGTAGTGAGTGCACCCAATTTGCTAGGTCCAGTTGGGAATCGCCTCATCCATGCAGAAAGGTGGGAAATCAGGATTGATCCTTCAATGCCGTGTTGAAGCAGTGCAGCATCATTGATAATGTTCTCTGAGTATTTAGACCTCGGCTTCGATGTAGGTAATCCCAGTGAAATGGGAAGCTTTTCACACAACAATGTTTGTATCTCCAGTATCAATTGTTCCCTTCATTGCCAGTTGTGCTCATGTTTAAAGTGCATGTGAGCTTTTCACTCTATAGGCACTTTCAAGCAGTTTAAACAACCGTCTGTAAAGGTGGAGGTTCTTCACCCTTGCGCCTAAAGATGTACCTTTCTGAATGAGCCGTGGCCGGCTCAGAGGTGCCAATTCCAACCCTTCTCAGGGAAGGATAATCAGTAGAGCGCTGCACTCCGCTACCTGACCTAAATGTACAGTCGCTGCAAGCAGCTGGTTAAAGGGGTGGGCTGATGACGTTGTCAACCCACGGCCCATCTTTCCACTCACCCCTCTTCCTCCATGCCCCCTCAAGGCAGGGGCGGCAAGTGGGAGCCATTAGGCAGCAGGGGCCAGTGGGAGCCGTCAGGGCAGCGGGAGCCATTGGTTCAGTGGGGGGGAGAGGCCAGTGGGCCATCGGGGCAGCGGAGGCCGGTGGAGCAGCGGGAGCTGTCAGGGCAGTGGGGACCGGCAGAGACCGTCAGGGGCAGCTGGTGCAGGCTGTGACATCCTTATCGCTCTGCTTTGGTCTTTGGGGCCATTCTCTCTGGCTCAAAATGTGGCAGAACAATGGCCGTCTTCCCTTCCCATTATCCCTCATGCAGCTAGAAACACAGATTATCGGCCTCCAGGCGCAGGCCTGACAGGAAATGGCCTTATGACTAAAGGCATAGAATCAGTACCTAGAGCTGTAGACTATTGATCAATACTCTGGAAGCAGGGAATATAAATCCAGACATTTTTAATAATTCTGAAATTCAAACGAATAAGAGTGATTACAATGCTACTGTATTGTTGTAAACACCCATCTGGTTCACTAATCTGCCAGCCTTACTGGGTCTGATGTGTGTGTGTGTGGACCCACCAACGTGGTTGGTTGTTAACTGGTGCAGAAGTAATAGCTGAGCAGGGCACTTCAATCAAGGGGGAAATGAAGGGTGCCTTTCCAGTGACACCCTTCATTGAATAAAAGCAGCTTCTAGGAGGTAAGTCACATTTAAGGGATAAAAAATCCAGTTCCTGTCCTGTCAGAGTTCCTTGCCCTCTCCTCAGGAAAGAGGGGAGTGTCTCTGAAAGGGGGAAGGCTTACAGCAGTTTTAAGAAGTGCAGAATGAAAGGTCTCCAATTTAACCTGTGGTAGGCAGAATGCTGTGTTTTTGTTTTGCTATATCATACGATCAACCAACTCATGCCAGTCCAACAGCCCTGAAGACCATCGGTCAATACAACCTGCCCTATAAAGGCCTCAACAACCAACCAATGTATTCTGTTCAGGAGTCAATATCACTACTTGCCGTATAAAATCATTTGGGGTTGATATTAGCTGCTATCACTGATCAGTTCTTGTTCCTGTAGCGGAAGCATAGAAGATTCAATGGGAAACCTTCATGGGTTCTGAAGGAAAGCAAACAAGAACAAATGAAGATGGCAGTCATGTTCCTAATGCTTGATAATGAACTTTCACAGCAGTTGGGAATCACAGATGGAATTTTCTCCCAACATGTTTTTTTTTAAATTTGTTTAAATGTTTGGATGTAACCAGAAAGGCCTGAAATTATCATTATCCTTAACTGAGCCCTTTTCAGAATCCAGTAAAAAGTCAATCACATTAATGTCTCTGGAGTTTCATATAGGGTGAATTGGGTTAGACTTCCTCCCCAAAGAATATCAGTGAAACAGTTTTTTTTTAATGACAATCCAATAGTTTGATGATTGCTATTTAAAAGTATTTATGTTATTATTCAAGGAGGATTTAATTATTTGAATGTAAATCCTAGTATTGTGAATGGATTTGAACTCTTAATTTTAGATGAATCATCCAGGCCTCCAGAAGTCGGACCAGTACGTTAATCACCATGCGACCATTCCTTGGATGTTCTGAAGGTGCTACAAATTCAAATCTTTTTATTTGGTCAGCTCCTGCTGGACACACATTTGCAGCAGAAAGGAAAGAAACTTCAGAATTTGCCATGCCACCATTATTAATGATTGATACCAGTATAAGATAGATAATGGTCAGGGCGGTGGGGAATCTGGATTGATCCTTCAGTGCAGAGTTGAGGGAGTGCAGCATCGTTGATAATGGTCTCCGATGGACCGGGTATTTAGACCTGAGCTCTGTTGTAGCTGATCCTGGTGAATTGGGAAGCTTTTCCCAAAACAATATTTGTATCTCTAGTATCATTTATTCCTCTCATTGCTAGTTTTGCTCATTTTCAAAGTGCAGTGACTTTTTGCCACAATACAAATTGCACTTAATAGCATGCAAGCTTTTAACTCTATGACTATTGATCAATGTTCTGGAAGCAAGGAAATATAAATTCAGGCCTTTTTAACATGAAGTACAAATGAATAATGGCAATCACAACACTACCAAATTATTTTAAACACACATCTGCTTGGTTGATTTTGCTACTCACAATGCCAGGGACTTCCATCACCTGAGTATCAAATAATCACACTCCTTCAACATCACTTAATGATTTATGTTCGGACATTAATCAAACCAATAAATCATTTTTTGTTTGATTGTTCCTATGACAGAATATCTGCATGGAAACTTCCAATGTGAAAGGCCCATAGGAGAGCCAATAAGGTCATCCACCATCGTAGGAAGCTCTTTGAAAGGAAGGGCCAGAGGCATCCAACACCATGGGCTGAAGACAGTCCCATTTCTGTGAACCAGAAGACTATCTGATTGAAGCCACTCTCAGAATTTCCAGCAATAAGAGGCATTTCATTATTTTCTGTACCTTTGAGTTTCAGCACTGAAAAATTCTTTCTAATTTTGGTACCTTTTCTAAATGGCTGAGAAATAATAGATTCAGCTGTGAGGGCAAATGGCAAGTAGGTTTCCGGCAATTTACGCTGAGACCCTGCCCTGGAGCCCTCTGACTGCCTTTGATGGCTCACTGGTTTAAATCATTTACAAGCTTTCCTTCCAAAGATGATCCCAATAGATTTAAATAATTAAATATGGAATCATTTTGAATGCAAACTAGATGTCATTCAAATACTGACACATAAACAAAAATATTGAAATATGTCAAGTGCAACCTGCACGTGTTCCATGGGGTTGACGATGCTGTTCAGGTGAATGGATGACAGTTCAAACTCCATCCCTCTCTGCAGTAAAGTGTGAGCTGGATGCAAAGTGCAGCAGGATACTTTCTTCAGACCATTGCTGCTCCACTGGTGGGCTGCTAGGCTTGATGACATAATCGATGGGCAGATAGCCCACACCTGATCTCCTTCGGGGAAGGCAGCTGGCCACCGCAATCTAGCCAGCTACCTTTCCCTACGTACACACCTGCTGTGGCGCCAACCACTGAGAGACGACATATTCCTCCATTACTATTGGCTCTAAGGCATTGTGATTTAGGACATTATCAGTGTCCAGTTCAGAGTGACTATGTACCCACATTTTATTTATCAAAGTGTATTAAGCAAAAGCCATTGGACCACTGAAGGGTGTAGGCCTGTTACATTTGTTACTCTTTCCTTCCTGTGGATTCTGTGTAACCTGTTGAGTTTCTCCAGCACATTTGTGCATTGCATTGAACCAAGTTATTATTAATCATCCAAAGACAGGTGTAGGGCCAGGATCTCACAATCTAAGGGAAGTCATCAATCCAATTAAAACTTGCATTTATCATAATTTTACAACCTTCTCTTGCAAATGTTCAAATCTTATTTTACTGTATTTGTTACTCGCTAATTGAATTGAACAATGAAGGTCCTGCTAATCTCTGACTAATGTCTGCTCGTGGTAAATGAAAGAATTGAGGATTGCTGCTTGGAATTCTCACTGACAACTGACCTCTCAATATTCATTAAATCCTGCAGACGCTCAAACTCTCAATTAGATTCCCATTTTTACAAATTAAACTTTAAACAACTCTCTTTTAAATTTTTAGTTTAATTTCTTCTGCTACAGAAGTGTTTATTTTTTTTAAAGTGACTCAACTCCAACCAGATGAATTTTATTCTTAAAGGGTTTAGACTGGTTCAAGTTATAATTTTAATGGGAGGGTGTGTGTTCTGTTGCAATTGCAATGCTTCCTGTAATCACTGCTTCCCATGTTATGGAAGGAGTGTGTACGGTGGTGTGAAGCTGTCAGAATCAGGATGGATGGTGCGAAGAATATGCAGTCTAATTGCCACTGTCCGATAATTAGTGTGCTGTTAATGGAGCACAGCCTCATGCACATTAAATGTAGATGAAAGCTTTTAGGTTTCTAGGTGTAAATGAGTGACCTCTGATCTCTACTTTCTGATCATTAGATGGTTTTAAAGTTACAAATAATTGCCTGCTGCTTCTTTGTGTAAAGGTACGTTGAATGTGCAGGTTCACGTGTGTGTGTGTGTGTGTGTGTGTGTGTGTGTGTGTGTGTGTGTGTGTGTGTGTGTGTGTGTGTGTGTGTGTGTGTGTGTGTGTGTATGCTCACGTGTGGGTGTTCACATGTGTGTGTTTACATGTATGTATTTGTGTGTATGTTTTCATGTGTTTATGTTCACGAGTATGTTTGCCTGTGTGTTCACATGTGTGTGTGCATATACAAAAACAAATGTGTACATGTGAGTGTATTGGTGTGATCATATGTGCAATAATGTGTGTTGTGGCTGTGTTAATGTATGTATGTGTGTATGAACATATGAACAAGTTACATGCATCCAGACAACAGGAAAATCTTGGGAATCTTTTTTTGTATGTAAAATAAAACAAAGGCAGGTTCTTTACCTAAGTCAGGTAAGTTTTAAGGCAGAACCAAGAGAGACAGCAATGCTGGTGTGTGGAATTAAAAAAAACTCAGCAGGTCAAACAAAAAAAAGGAAAAGAGGCTCTGCGTTAGGATTGAGAGTGTAGAGAGGAAAAGGTCAGTATAAAGAGGTGAGAGGGAGGGGTGAGGTTGGTGTAAGCAGATGAAACCAAGTAAGGTGGGACATGATTTCAGTTAAATCCCCAGCCCCCCTGATGTGCAAACCTCTCAGTTCTTGAAATCATGGTGGGAGCATGGAATGGTATAAAATGTATGAATCAAGGCAACTGCCAGTGCAGTAGGGATTAACATGCATCAATGGTGTGTAACGGAAGGTACAGGGACTTACATAGTGATGAAGTATTGTTCATTGAGGCCCATGATCTTAACCATATTATTAACCTGCATTGTAAGATTCAAACAGACAGTAGAAGGGAAAGCATGACTATTTTTTAAATGAAAAATAAGTTAATTGAAATAAGCCAATTGTCTCTTGCGTTTCACAATGATGTCCTGAAAGATGTGATAGTTGATAGTCCGGACTCAGTAATAAAAATAATTTGATGTTGTGATGACACCACGGATGTTGGCAGAATCATAAATGGCAATAAGGAAGTGTACAGGAGGAAGATCGATCAGCTCATTGAGTAGGGTCAGACCAACAACCTTGCACTCAATGTTAGCAAAACCAACGAGATGATTATGGATTTCAGGAGGAAGAAAGAAGAACATGAAGCAGTCCTCATCGAGGGCTCAGTAGTAGAGAAGGTCAAGCACTTCAAATTCCAAGGTGTCAATATCTCTGAGGATCTGTCCTGGAGCCTTCACATCAATTCAATCATGAAGAAGGCTCGTCAGCAGCTATACTTTGTGAGGTGTTTGAGGAGATTCGGCAATGTCACAGATGACTCTTGAAAGTTTCCACAGGTGTACCGTGGAGAGCACACTGGCTGGTTGCATCACTGTCTTGTATGGAGGTGCCAATGCTCAGGATAAGAATAAATCCAGAGGGTTGTTAACTCGGCTGGGACATCACAGGCACCAGATTTCACTGCATTGAGGACATCTACAAGAGGTGGAGTCTTAAGAAAGCAGCCTGTATCCTCAAGGACCCTCATTATCAAGGCCATCCCCTCTTCACTCTGCTATCATCGGGTAAAAGGTACATAGGCTTAAAGATGAGAACTCAGCGGCAAAAGGACAGCTTCTTCCCTGCTGCCATCATATTCCTGAATGATCACTGCTTTTCTTTGACTTTTCGTGCACTCTTTTAAATTATTTGTGTAAGGTGGTTTATATGAATGATTGCACTATGTGACGCTGCTATAAAACAATGAACTTTGGGACTTGTTCATGAAATAAATTTTTATTCTGATTCTGACCTTAAGGCCACTCACTGAGCTAGTTTGGCGAGTGGCCCATGCCATTTAATCAGCAGATCTGTTTCCTTCCTGTGGCAAAGTTCATTCCAGGGATGATTGCCTATGTAATTGTGGTTGGTAGTGTCGTATCTGCATTCATTTAATCACTGCTGAACAATGAGCATGCTTAATCTTCAAACAAAATGGTGCACACTGAACTGCGCCCTTACCGCATCGCTGATGTAACCCTGTCACCCATATAAATTGCGTGATGATGTAACACGCTCCCATAACAGGTAGCATGAGGTTCTCACTGATCCGATCAGGCGCAAACATGCCAGTCAACTTTTCTACTCTTGATCCTCCTGCTGTTTGAAAACCTGCAAGTAGCAGATGTCTGTAAGGATATCATTAATTCTGTTTCAGTAACTTACACTGAGGAGGTCCCAGTAAAATAAGCATGGACAACAGGCACCTTGTTGTCAGAATCTTGCAAAGTCAGCGTTTCTCCCATAACAACAACTAAGTAATTTTAAAAAATGCTTTAGGGATTAAAATATATTAGAACATGGAACACTACAGAACTGTACAGACCCCTTGGCCCTTGATGTGGTGTTGACCTATGTATTCATGCCAAAAAAAAGGCTAAATGCTTCCTAACTTGTAACCCTCTGTATACCCTATGTATTCATGCCAAAAAAAGCTAAATGCTTCCTAATTGTAACCCTCTGTTTTTTCTCCATCCTTGTGCTTGTTTAATGTCCCTAAATTTTTAGCCTCCATCACCACAAGGCACTCCAGCCACTCACAACCCTCTGTGTAAAAAAAAACTATGTCCCCCCCCCACCCCCACCCCCAACCTCCTTCACTTTGTACAGATTCTGAAAAACAGTAGATCCCAAAAGTGACAGGATGGGGAAAAGCTACCAACCTGTAGCTAGTTCATAAGTGCATTCAAATTAGGTTTTGAATTAATCTGTTTTATTGCTTGTTCATTTGGAGGGGTTTTCTCACATATTTTCATTATTTAACAAGATGGGGCATTGAATCAGATTAATAAATGAACTTCTTTTCTCTTATAATTACAGCTTAATTGGAAATAGCAATAAATACGCCTGCACATTCAAAGTCGTCAATTGGTGTCCACCTCACTGACAAAAGGCAAAGGAGGAAAAATCCAACACCCAACCCCAACCCACCAATTTTCCCCTGCAACCGCTGCAACCGTGTCTGCCTGTCCCGCATCGGACTTGTCAGCCACCAACGAGCCAGCAGCTGACGTGGACATTTACCCCCTCCATAAATCTTCGTCCGCGAAGCCAAGCCAAAGAAGAAGATTTTCTGATCCCCATTTTGCTTCTTTAAAGCAATATGCTATCAACATAACCCTCACAGATCAATAGTGTAAAATATGCAAAACTGATTTTTTGACCCAGTCTTAAAATGAGAGATACAAGTCTTAAATATAATGCATAAAGAACTCAGAACATGGATCAACATTTCAGGATCAGTTTTCACATGTACTCTGACTTCACTCCCTGGTTTTTTTTTCCAGCACAGCTGCCATTGCCCTGGAATATTGTTTTATACTGTAGTTATCAAACATCCTACCAGACCCCTCTGGATGCCAATTCTACTCCAAGTTCTTTGGAATGATTTTAATTTCTCAGTTTCTTGTCAACAACTTGAAGCTTCCATTTGAATCCTTCAAGTTGGACTCCAAGTAATGCACAGGTGAAATTTTCTCTGACAATGTCTTATCTCTCTCCTTCATCTCCAACCACATTTTCCTTTGCTAATTCCACAGCTTTGAGGGGGGGGAGGGGGGGTCCTTGACTTTATCCAATCCCACTCTGACAAATTCATGGCAGCCAAGAGCATTTCCACCAAGGACTTTGTCTACTCCCACTTTAATCACCTGTCAGATTCTTACAAACACATGGCCTTACTAACTAGATTTACATAGGTCAATAAAACATATTGGGCGAAAGGGCCTGTCTTGTGCTGTAATATTCTATTGTCTATTTCATCCACGCACATTCAGAAATTGCGGCACTTACCCAAGTGTGTAAAATGTAGATGGTTGTGACGGCCTGCAATTGCGGAGATCAGGCCGGCACATCGCGCGGCAGCAGAGGCGGACAGAGATCGCTAAAGCGACTTCCGGGGCAATGAACTGGCAGGGGAAGAAGTTGGGGCAGCATCAGACCAACAGCCCTAAAATGGCATTGGTCAAACTGCCCAGCTAACTCAGCAGAAACAGGCTGGGGAAGAAGGCCATTTATATGCATGTATGTTCCCGCCTGCTATTATTCATATGGCTGACTCAGTCAATCAGCAAAAGTGGTGGGAACTTGTGAATATAAAAGCAGCCTTTCCAGCTCTAATAAAGGAGTGAGCTTAACCTGCCAATCCCCCTGCAAGTTCCAGGGAAACAACAAGGCTAGCCATCGCTGATGGCCCTCCTGTATGTCTGGGACCGCCTGTCCGGCAGACGCTTTCTGGTGGTTACAGGAGCAGAGATCAGTGTGATACCCCCAACAGGATTGGTCACTAGGCGCAGGCTAGCAGGACCCACGCTGAGGGCTGCCAACAACAGCAGTATACGGACCTATAGCACTTGTAGGACCGAGCTGCAGTTCGGGGGCAGTCACTTCTCATGGGAGTTTATGCTGGCCGCAGTGGAACAACCAATCCTTGGAGTGGATTTCCTGTAAGCCCACAGCCTCCTAGTGGACCTTAAGGGTAAGTGACTTGTCCACAGCGAGACCTACCAGACCATCGCACTGAGGGGCACTAGGTTTCCGGCAATGCACCTGGACTCCGTCCACAGCTCAGAGGATGAGTTCTCCAAGGTGCTAGTGGGATTCCTGGCAATCCTTTCCATTCAGTTTACAGCAGAGATGACTCAACATGGCGTCAAATATTACATCCTGACCAAGGGCCCACCTCTGCATGCAAGGACGAGATGACTTCCCCCGGAGAAGCTCTGACTGGCCAAGGAGGAGTTCTGCAAGGTCGAGGAGTTGGGTGTTGTTCAATAGTCAGACAACCCATGGGCCTCACCCCTGCACATGGTGCCTAAAGCAACTAGGGGCTGCAGACCATGAGGCAACTATCACCGGCTCAATGAAGCCACCACCCTGGACCGTTACCCCGTGCCACACATCCAGGATTTTGCAGCAAAACTGCACGGAGCAACAATATTCTCAAAAGTGGACCTCGTGTGAGGATATCACCAGATCGCAGTGCATCCTGTTGCCATCCCTAAGATGGCTATCATCACTCCATTTGGGCTGTTCGAGTTCCTGAGGATGCCATTCGGGCTCAATAATGTGGCACAGACATTTCAGCGACTGATGGACACAGTGGGCCGAGACTTGGATGGCACTTTTGTCTACTTCGACTAAATCCTCGTGGCAAGTAGAACCCAACAGGAACACCTTCAGCACCTCCAAAATCTCTGTAGTCATGTCCAGGAGTGCAGCCTCATCATCAACCTGGCCAAATGCCAGTTTGGCCTGAACACCATCAATTTCCTGGGCCACAAGATTACATAGGACGGGGCCACATCACTGCCCGACAAGGTAGAGGTCATCCGCAGCTTCCCAAAGCCCAGTACAACCAAAGGTCTACAGAAGTTCATGGGCATGGTAAACTTTTATTGCAGGTTTATCCCAGCAGCTCTGTTCATCCTGATGTCCGGCAAGGAGAAGGACCTGACCTGGGATGATGAATCCACATGTGTGTTTGTGGAAACCAAAGAAGCTCTGGCCAAAGCTGCATTCCTGACCCACCCCAGACCAGATGCACCTATAGCCCTCACAGTTGATACCTTAGGAACAGCGATTGGTGGAGTCCTGGAGCAGCAGATAGAAGGAAGTTGGTACCCACTAGCTTTCTTCAGCAAACCTCTGCAGCCCCCTGAACTAAAGTACAGTGCTTTTGACAGAGAGCTGCTGGCGCTGTACTTAGCCATCCACCACTTCTGGTACTTTCTTGGCGTAAGGGCTTTCATGGCTTTCACGGACCACAAACCACTGACTTTCGCCCTGGATAAAATCTCCGATCCCTGGTCAGCCGCCAACAGAGACACTTATCTTACATCTTGGAGTACACCACCAATGTAAAGCACATCTCGGGCAAAGGCAACATGGTTGCGGATGCTTTGTTAAGACACAGCATCCACTCCCTGATCAACGGTCCGGACTTCACAGCACTGGCAGAGGCACAGCAGCAGGACAACGAGATCCCGCAATACAGGACCGCTGTCATAGGCCTTCAGCTTCAGGATGTTCTAGTCGGCACCAGCCTCCTGTGCGATGTGGCCACCGGGCAAGCAATGGCATGGTGGCAATGAATTTTTGACTCCATCCATGGGCTGGCACACCCATCCATCAGGACTATGGTCTGGCTGGTGGCCAGCAAGTATGTGTGGCATGGATTGCAGAAACAAGTCCAGGGCTGGGCCAAGGCATGTATGCAGTGCCAAACAACCAAAGTGCAGTGACACACCAAGGACCCCCACAGCCTTTCAAGCCAACAGAATGCAGGTTTGACCACATTTACATGGACATAGTGGGACTCTTGTCAGTCTCTCAGGGTTTCCGCTGCCTGTTCACGGTAGTCGATCACTTTACCCAGTTGCCAGAAGCAATCCCCCTGGCTGACACATCCAGTAGGTCCTGTGCCAAAGCACTCCTCACATCCTGGATTGCAAGATTCGGACTGCCACAGCACATCACTTCTGTCCCAGGCACACAGTTCACCTCCAGTTTGTGGTCCGACATTGCCAACCTGTGGGGCACTCAGCTACACCATATGACGGCATACCACCCTCAAGCCAACGCCATGGTGGAGCGTTTCCACATGCACCTCAAGACCGCCTTCATGACCAGACTCAAGGGCCCCAACTGGGTGGATGAGCTACCATGGGCACTACTGGGCATCCGAACAGTGCCAAAAGAAAACCTCCACTCATCCTCTGCTGAACTCGTCTATGGAGCTCCACTCATGGTTCCCGGGGATTTTGTTCTACAGACCAGAGGACAGCAAGAGGTGACAACCACCTTCCTGGACAGACTGCGTGAAAAGGTCGGTAACATAGCTCTGATCCCACCCTCCAGAAACAGGCAAGCCAAGTCCAACATCCCCAAGGAAATCCAGAACTGTGAGTACGTATTTGTACGCAGAGTCCCCACTGTTCTCCATTGGAGAAGCCATATGAAGGTCCCTTTCAAGTCATCCAGAACAAAGGAGCCACCTTCAAGCTGGACATCCATGGTAAACCAAAGGTCTTCACTACAGATAGACTCAAGCTTGCCCACACAGACCCAGCAGAACCCGTGGAGACACCAACACCTCTGACGCAGAGGCAGACCATAAAAGACTTTGGAGACTATACCTACGGACACTATAAACTGTAACGTTGGTTCTGGGGGAGGATCATGTGGTGGCCCGCAATTGCAGAGATTGGGCTGGCACATCGCGCGGCAGCAAATGTGGACAGAGATCGTTAAAGTGACTCTCAGAACAACGAACTGGCTGGGATAGAAGCTGGGGCAGCATCAGACTAACAGCCCTAAAATGGCATTGGTCAAGCTGCCCAGCTAACTCAGCGTGAAGAGGCTGCAAGTTGGTCCTGATTTTGAGGGGCTTCGGTTCCGAACCATTACCAGGGGAGAGGACCAGAAAACTCCAAAGTCACGCTTTTAAGGTGACACAGGAAGTCCAGACCCAACAATACTGGAACACACAATTCATCTAAAATGTACATGCAAAATTTACAGAAATTCCCCCTTCAAATGACAAATGAACTGTACAATGTTTCTGTACATGAAAGGGACTGGGAAGCTAGGAAGATTTGACAATTAAAGGGGTACATTTTTAAGTTATATTTTTGCACAGTCCATGTGTCTATGCAACTTTCCATGGAGCCTGTGTCAATCAGACACTTGGTCAAATTACCATCACCATTGATTTGCTGAGCTGGTGAGGTCTATTCTGGTCGAGGACCAGCGATGCCAGGTTGCCAGAAATGCCGTGTTCTTCCCTCGAGTAGCTCCATCTGTTCTGAGTCGACCTATGCAGGTAAGATGGTGCTGACCTTATGGCATGGCAAGATGGCCACCCTACTTCCTCCTCTGACGATGATGATGGCGCTGAATTCAAAATCGGGCCACTGCAAGATGGCTGCCAAGCATTTTAGCATAATTTCCATAGGTAGTGGGTTACACAGCATGTGATCTTGGGCGAGTCCAGGGTAGATGGCTTTGGGCTGGAAACGGACCCAGGAGCAGTATTGGCCATGGGCTTCCCCGGACCTCCCTTCGCACAGCAGACCCTCACCCAATGTTCAAGGTTGTCATTCTCAAGACTAGCCTGTTCCAGTATTTGGCCAGCTCGACATAGCTAGCGAGGACCTTCCTTCTTGACTCGAGCAGTCACTGCCTCACAAACTTCGAGTGGACCTTTGTGACTAGAGTGTCCCAGAGCTGTTTATCTTCCCGGACGTGACCCAAATCAGCCTCATACCTGCTTTTCTTAGCTAACGTCCACAGATTCAGCCGGTAGTTGTCAATCGACTCTCCAGGCGGTTGGCAGCATGGGGTGAAGTGGTGCCTCGCTAGGACCTTGTTCAGGGCATTCATGTAGCGGGCCTTCTGCACCTCAATGCAGCCTCATACGTCGGGCAGACTCGGATGACTTCTTACACCTTCATCCCTACCCTTGAGATGAACGTCGACCTCCAGAGCTCAACTGTAGGGAAGACGTCCCTGGTCATGTTCAGGTAGGACTGGAAGCAGTCTAACCAATATGCAAACTCCTCAGCTGCGTCATGAGACTGGGGGTCTATCAACAGCATACTGGGCTTAAGTAACACCTCCATCCTTGTTTGTAAGCTAATAAAATTGTAGCATAGCTAAAAGCTCACACTCGACTGGAGGGAGAACAAACACTTTTATTCACTTAAAACAAAGGTAGAGTTCACAAACAGGCCTCAGGTGGGTTCTGGGTTAAGACGGGAAACCAGGGTTATATGCAGACCCCAGGGGGAGGAGCTGAAAGGCGGGACCAGTCATCAGTACAGCATAATTTAGTGAATCCCAATTCATTACACACTGAGATAAGGCTGAAAGAAGGATTCTGGACATAGCTCCTCAGCCCGAGGGCAAAATCTTCCAGCATACAGATTGGATACTGGGGTCAGGTAAAGGCATCATCAGTTCATTTTGGTGTACAAATGTAACTGTTCTGTCTCAGTCCTGCTCCCCCGACTCAGAACATCTGGTGACTGTGCTGTCCATTTTATCTACCGACGGAGTTCTCTTCCATCATCCTGCTTGCTGTGTACATTCTGTCCCTGGCTAACATCAGGCTGGCACTGGAGGGGCCGATGACTGTGATCAGATCTACAAGACAGCACACCCCTATGCCTTCCTGATCATTGTAGGGGATTTCAGCCAAACCACCTTGAAGAAGTCTCTGGCAAACTATCACCAAAACATTACCTGCACAACTAGGGGAGCCAACATTCTTAACCACTGTTACACCACCATCAAGAATGCCTGCCGTGCCATCCTATGACCATACGTCGGCAAGTCTGTGACCTGGCTGTACTGCTACACCTGGTGTACAGCAGAGACTGAGGACCACAGCACCAGTGCTGACGACAGTGAAAGTATAATCGAGGGAGGCAGAGGAGCATGTGCAGCACTGCTTTGAATCAGTGGACTAGACAGTATTCAAGGAATCATCTTCAAATTTGAATGAATATGCCACTGCTGTCACCGACTTCATGGTTGAATATGTGCCCAAGCGCACGTACCATGAATACCCCAATCAAAAGCTGTGGAGGAACCCAAAGGATTCACTGCCTGCTGAAGGCTAGATGGGTGGTATTTAGGAATAGTGATCCAGATCTCTATAGGAAGACTAGGTATGACCAAGACTATCTTAACACCAAAGAAGCAATCAAGCAAAAACAAAATCAGCTATTCACCAGCTAAGGCAGGGATTGCAGTCCATTACTTTCTACAAGAAAACCCCTAACATCATAAATGGCTGTGATGCTTCACTCCCCGATGAGCTGAACACTTTTTATGTTTGCTTTGAAAAGGAGAATTCAACTGTACCAGTGGTGACCTTGTGATATCTGTTTCAGAGGCCAATGTCAGAACAGTTTTCAAGAGGGTGAACCCTCACTAGATATTAGGCCCTGAGGGTGCACCTGGCAGGGTACTGAGAGTCTGTGCCAACCAACTAGATGGAAAGTTCACGGACATTTTCAATCTCTCACTGCACCAGTCAAAGGTTCCCACTGGCTTCGAGAATTGTAGGGTGAGCTGCTTCAATTACTATCGTGCAGTAGCATTCACATCTACTGTAATGAAATGCCTTAATGGCTAGAATGAATTTGTATCTAAGCAAAGACCTAGACTCATTGCAATTTGCCTATCGCCACAATCGTTCCACAGCAGATGCAACTTTACTGGCTCTCCACTCAGCCCTGGATCACATGGGCAACAGTAAAACTATATCAGGCTGCTTTTTATCGATTATAGCTCAGCTTTCAACACTATCATCCCCTCAGTAGTGGTCAGCAAGGTTCAACACCTCTGTACCTCCCTCTGCAATTGAATCCTCAATCTCCACATCGGAAGACCACAGTCGGTGTGGATCAGTAATTACATCTCCTCCTCAATGACAATTGACGCAGGCACACCTCAAGGATGCGTGCTTATCCCACTGCTCGCATGACACCACAGTCATCGGCAGAATCACAGACGACAATGAGGAAGCGTAGAGGAGTGAGATAGATCAACTAATTGAGTGGTGTCACAAAAGCAACATTGCACTCAAGGTCGGCAAAAGTAAGGAACTGATTGTGGACTTCAGGAAGGGGAAACCAGAACACAAACCCATCCTTATCAAGGGGTCAGCAGTGCAAAGGTAAGAAACTTCAAATTCCTGGGTGTCATTTCAGGCCTATCCTGGGGCCATCATGTTGATGCAATCATGAAGAAGGCTTCAGAGTGGCTCTATTTTGTTAGGAATTTGAGGAGATTTGGTAGGTCACCAAAGACTCTTCAAATTTCCACAGGTGTACCTTGGAGCGCATTCTAACTGGATGCATCACTGTCTGGTATAGAGGTGCCAATGCACAGGACAGGGACAGGCGACAGAAGGTTGTAAACTCATCCAGTGCCATCAAGGGCATTAGTCATCATTCCATTAAGGACATCTTTAAGATGCAGTGTCTCAAGAAAGCAGCTTCTATTATCAAGGACCCTCAGCACCTAAGCCATCCCCTTTCCCTACTGGGAAGGAGAGACAGGAGCCTGAAGACCAACATCCAGCCGTACAAGGATCTGCTTCTTCCCCTCTGCCATCAGATTTCTGAATGGTCAATGAACCACAGACACTCTCTTCTTTTGCGCTCATTGATTTTTCAATGTAACTTATAACAATTTTTACACCATTAATGCTGTCACAAAGCTACAAATTTAGTGCCACATGTTCATGACCATAAACCTGGTTCTGATTGTGACCACCAGCAAAAGCAACACTTCTGACTCAAGTTACACCTTCCAAAAGGAGTTTGTTAAACATCTACAAAGAATTTTCAACTGTCTATGTATAGATAAACAAGATGTGGTGATCAGTCTTTTACCATTGTAAGATAACTATTGGTTTGTTTGAGGACTGAGGTTTTGTAAACAGACTGAAATGATCATGTTCTCTGGAAGCTGTGATTTATATTATGTACATATATAAATGATTACGTGTGACAACAATATAAATGAGACATTGAAACATGTGTATTGGAGTTAGTCTGCAATAAAATAAACTCCATGTTTTGATGTTCCTGACATCTGATACTGATGACTACACAGAATCAGAATCAGGGTTTATTTGAATTATAACCGCACGGATGGCAGTCTCTTCAATCTGAGGCGCCTGCAAGCTCACACCAAGACACAAGAGAAACTTGTCCGTGAACTACTCTTTGCAGATGATGCCGCTTTAGTTGCCCATTCAGAGCCAGCTCTTCAGCGCTTGACGTCCTGCTTTGCGGAAACTGCCAAAATGTTTGGCCTGGAAGTCAGCCTGAAGAAAACTGAGGTCCTCCATCAGCCAGCTCCCCACCATGACTACCAGCCCCCCCACATCTCCATCGGGCACACAAAACTCAAAACGGTCAACCAGTTTACCTATCTCGGCTGCACCATTTCATCAGATGCAAGGATCGACAATGAGATAGACAACAGACTCGCCAAGGCAAATAGCGCCTTTGGAAGACTACACAAAAGAGTCTGGAAAAACAACCAACTGAAAAACCTCACAAAGATAAGCGTATACAGAGCCGTTGTCATACCCACACTCCTGTTCGGCTCCGAATCATGGGTCCTCTACCGGCACCACCTACGGCTCCTAGAACGCTTCCACCAGCGTTGTCTCCGCTCCATCCTCAACATCCATTGGAGCGCTCACACCCCTAACGTCGAGGTACTCGAGATGGCAGAGGTCGACAGCATCGAGTCCACGCTGCTGAAGATCCAGCTGCGCTGGATGGGTCACGTCTCCAGAATGGAGGACCATCGCCTTCCCAAGATCGTATTATATGGCGAGCTCTCCACTGGCCACCGTGACAGAGGTGCACCAAAGAAAAGGTACAAGGACTGCCTAAAGAAATCTCTTGGTGCCTGCCACATTGACCACCGCCAGTGGGCTGATAACGCCTCAAACCGTGCATCTTGGCGCCTCACAGTTTGGCGGGCAGCAGCCTCCTTTGAAGAAGACCGCAGAGCCCACCTCACTGACAAAAGGCAAAGGAGGAAAAACCCAACACCCAACCCCAACCAACCAATTTTCCCTTGCAACCGCTGCAATCGTGTCTGCCTGTCCCGCATCGGACTGGTCAGCCACAAACGAGCCTGCAGCTGACGTGGACTTTTTACCCCCTCCATAAATCTTCGTCCGCGAAGCCAAGCCAAAGAAAGAAACAAATCATGAAATTCAGTGTTTTGCTGCAACATCATAGAGCAAACATACATATTATAGATATCGTATGACATTACTATATATAAAAAAATAACAATACTAGTGCACGAAAAGTAAGGCAGCGTCTTTGGTTCATTGAATCTTCAGGAATCTGATGGCAGCGGGGAGGAAGCTGTCTTTGTGCCGCTGAGTGCTCGTCTTCAGGCTCCGGTACATTTTCCCCAATGGTAGCAGAGTGAAGAGGGCATGGCTGGGTGGTGGGGGTCTTTGAGGATAGAGGGTGCTTTTTTAAGACTGCCTCTTGTAGATGTCCTCGATGGACTGAAGTGCAGTGCCTGTGATGTTGCAGGTCGGGTTAACAACCCTCTGAAGTTTATTCTTATCCTGAGCATTGGCACTTCCATGCAAGACAGTGACACAACAAGCTAGAATACTCTCCACCGTACACCTGCAGAGGTTTACAAGGGTCTTCGGTGTCATTCTGCATCTCCACAGACATCTAACAAAGTGTAGTCGCTGGCTAGCCTTCTTTGAGATTGCATTAATGTGGAGGCTCCAGGACAGATCCTCGGAGATGTTAACACCAGGAATTTGAAGTTCTTGACCCTCTCCACTTCTGAGCCCTTGATGAGGACTGGGTTATTCTCCCCTGACTTCCTCCTGAAGTCCACAATTAATTCCTTGGTTTTGCTAATTCTGAGTGCAAGGTTGTTGTCGTTGCACCATTCAACGAGCTGAATTAGACCACCAAGCTGTATCTTCTGAAAGTAGTCAACCTGCCTGTGGACTTTTGCAGATGGGTGAATATTCCTTTTTTCATGTTTATTTTGAAAGAGAAATTATTTCTATGGATAGCATAGCAGTTAGTGCAATGCCATTATAGTGCCTGCGACCTTGTTTCGAATCCACTTCTGTCTGTAAGAAAATTTTAATGTTCTCCCTATGCTTGCGTGGGTTTCCAACAAGTGCTCTGGTTTCCCCTAACTTTCAAAAATGTACAATGTTTTGGGTTATTTGGTGTATTTGTGGGGCACAAGCATGTAGGTTGGAAGGGCCTGTTACCATGCTAAATGTCTAAAGCAGTGGTTCTCAACCTTTTTCTTCCCACTCACATACCACTTTTAAGTATTCCCTATGCCATAAGTGCTCTGTGATTAATAAGGGATTGCTTAAGGTGGTATGTGAGTGGGGAGGGAAGGTTGAGAACCAATTGTTACTGAAGTATTTTGCTTGAGAAAAATTACCATTGGCCCATTTCCTTTGGAGTTAGGAAACCTTGCACATAACAAGTCAATTAAGTATGTTGAAAACAGTGGTTTTCAACTTTTTCTTTCCACTCACATACCCCCTTAAGCCATCCCTTACTAATCACAGAGCACCTATGATATAGGGAATGCTTAAAGGAGTATGTGAGTGGAAAGAAAAAGGTTGAGAACCATTGGTCTAAAGTTTAAAAAAAGCATTTTTCAAAATATAAAGAACTTTCATCTTGCACCACCCTTGATGGCCCTACAGTGTTTCATCATTCTCTGTAGTGCAGGAAGGTTTGTCAGCTAATTTGTGAAAAAACACAGATGATATGTACAGCAGTGAAGAAAATGAATGGATAATCTTGTTTGAATAATTAAGGTTAAAAATGGACATTACATTTTTAATGTAAACCTTCAATTTCAATTTCAATAAAAATATTAAAAATGAAAGAAAAAGGGGCACTGCAAAGCCCAATTTGTTATTCCAGGAATGCGGCTATACCCTGGGATACTGCTGTGCACCAGTGTGTCCTGTGGTTGACTGAACATCCACCTGAAGAAGCTGCATTGTTGCACTTCAGGGTATGTAATGGTCCCAACTTTTATCACAGGCTGCCTTGGGAAGATAGCCCCTGAACAACTGGAGTGTTCACCTCACAATTTATGTGCTCCCATGCTATGTGGCCTTCATTTTTCTAATCCATGCAGGAGCCAATTACTGGAGGCAATCCAAAAATCAGACAATCCTTGATAATCATTCAAAGATTATGCCCCTGATTTATATACAAATCAGATCATGATATGGCAACTTAGTTTTTGAGGAGTTTGTTGAATTTGACATATTTGTGGATTAAATGTGCTGGGTTGACTGTAGTCAAGGCCTTTGGGGTGTGGAAGCAACAGATAGGCTGAATGCTTTTTTTAAATTTTGGCCACTACAGTACTTCCTTGATTTTATATGAAACAATGAGTCACATGGCTTTAAGTAAATTAATACCAGCAAGAAGAAGCTGATCAGAATACCTTGGCGAAGGGCTCAAGCCTGAAGTGCTAGTTATGTTTGATACTTAAAGAATGTTGCATGTCTGCCTGAGCTTCTCCAGCAATTTTGTGTAAAATAAGAAAGTTTACAAATGGTGGGTTTGGAAAGGGATCCAGAAAGGTTTTAGTCCAGGACACTTCCAAGTAGAATGCAAAAAGCGAACCAACTTCCTGAGCACATCTAAAACATAAATCTGATAATATTGGATTCAATTTTTAAAATTTTTTTTGAGGAGTTAAGTATAATTGATGCAAAAAAATTTATATTGAACCCGTCTACACCTAACATTAATAATTTTTCGTCATGTTTTCTTTACATAATTGCATCCCATCATTTTTCATACCTTCGTCTATTTTAATCAACCTCCCATCTTAATCTTGATTTATGAATTCCTAACTTGGGAGCTTTTTGAAGTAATTTATACATCACCAAAATAAACTTATTCAAACCACCCTTGCATATCAATAATTCTAATTTGTTCTGTTCAAGAGTAAAACCTTTTTAGTTAGATGTAGGAAATGTTTTGGAGAAAATATTAATTAAACTCCCACAGGACTTGATGTTATTTTTGTTGGGTAATATTAAAGGGATTAGACCTAAATTAAGGTTAACTATGTATCAAATTGAATTTTTACAAACTAGCTTTAGTTGTTTCTAGGAAAAGCATAGCCATTAATTGAAAATCAGATACAGATTTAGGGATGGAGAGGTGGCATGCTGAATTGTGTACTTGTATTCCACTTGAGAAAATATAATTTACATAATAAATATCAATTTTTTTTGGAAAATATGGCACCCATATTTACCATACGTTGGTTTGAAAATTTGAAGGACTCTCTGGAAGCCCATCCTGTTGGTAACCCCCAGCTCCATTATTATTGAGAATTTGTGCTTTTTTTTACATTCTCCAAACTCTCTCCTTTTTTTCCTTCCTTTCTTTTGATCTATTCAGAGGTGGAGGGTGGGTGGAAAAAAAGGAAAGGGATGCAGGTAGATTGGTGGAATGAGAGAAAACACATCCCTTTTTACAAAATCAAAGTTTTTAATCACTGGAATAAACTAATTTTCAAATTTTTGTTTGTATAATGGCAAAAGTGCAAAACTGTTTAACAACATGGAGAGCTGATGCTGCCATTAGTAATTTAAAATTTAATTAAAATGATTTTTCTGAATCAGCCATCTAATGTACAGCTGATCTATCCTACAGGCAGTCCTCCCTTTGACCTCCCTCTGGCCTTTTAGTTGAAATGGGAAGCAATGAAGCAATTGAAATCATGGAGAGCTTTTAAGATGCTTGGTGGCACATTACCAGATAATTACGATTAGGAAGGCCCATTTTAATTAAGAGTGATCATAATGCCCCTCTATCGTAATTTCTTTTTTGTAGGGATTTTACCTCAATTTCTCTATTTGGATGTCAATATCATAATCCCTTATACTGCTCCCCTGGAGATTGTTTATGGGCTTCATTATATGACACAATTATTGTAGAATTGTTGAAAGAAGAGGACATTCAGCTCATTGAAACTATGCTAGCTCCCAGTAGAGTAGTTCAGCCATTCTCCTTTCTCTGCCTGTTCAATGTAGCCCTGCCAATTATTTCTCTCACATATCTATTCAATGCCCTTTTGAAAGCTTTAATTCTGCTTGGTGCTACTCCTAAATTAGCAGATTCCTGATTCCTGATGGTTCTCTGTATAAGAATAGTTTTTTTTTTCTCTCACATCACTCCTGCAGCTTTTGGTTATTTGTTATCTGTGCTCCTGGTCCGTAAATGGCTTTCATTTTTAACTACTTCTAAATCATTTATAATTTTTTACACCTGTCCAAATTCTGCTCTCAACATTCTAAACTCTGAACAACCTTGGGATATTTAGTCTAAATTAATAACTGAATTCCCTTATTTCCAGAACTATTCTTTTTTTTCTAAACCCTTTTAAGGACCACTACATCCTTCCCAAAACACAGTGCCCAGAATTCCATGCAATAATCCAATGATACCCTTATGTTAATGCTTTATAAATGCTGGACATAATTGCCCTGCATTTGCATTGTATCTCTCAATAGATCTTGGAATCATATATACTTCACCAACTATTCTGCTAACATCCTTTCACTTTCAAGGATTTATGTAGACATGCAGCCAGCTCACTTAGTTCTTGCTCTGTGCCATTTAGTCAATATTATCTATCAATCATCCTGCTGTCAAAGTGTTTCACTTCACACTTCTCTGTATTGTGTCCTTTTGTTTACTTTAGAAGAATATTATGGGTTACATATCCTGAGTCAGTTTAGCTACTATGTTCTGCAGTTCACTGTTTCATCGTATTTTTTTTCTTGTGGTCATCCAGCTGCTAAAACCTAGAGCAATTGTTCCCTGGACAACTTGGATCTGCGTTCTATCACAAACTTTACCTCTGACACAGTCACTACTCCATCTCCCCATATTTCTAAATGTGCTTCTTTTCTGACTTTTCCACCTGAAACGTTGACTCTTTTCGCAGATGCTGCCTGACTTGCTGAGTTCTTCTGCCATGTTAAGGGTTTGTTTCAGATGTACAGCATCTTCATCTTTTAGCATTTTAGAACGATGCATTTAGATGGAGATCATTTGGCTGATCATTTATTTTGGCTTTTTGTAAGAACAATCTAATCAGTTTCTTTCCTTACTTTCTCCCAAAGTACTCCAAATATTTAAACTTTGTTACCCAATTCCCCTCTAAGACCATATTGAATTGGCTTATACTCCCTTGGCTGGCCAAGGGAATTCAAGGTTATGATGACTTACTGTTTAGCTTCACAGTAGAAGTCCAAAATCTGGATCCCAGAAATCTGGACCATTCGAAAATCCGGACTTTTCGAAAACTCTCACACTTTTTTTAATTTAGTGGGCATTTGTGTGCATGCATGCATGCGAAAGCAACACAGATACATGACAGCAACAAGCGATCACACTGTCGCCATTTTGATATGAGCAATCAAACATTATGATTTGTATTTACATACCCATAATAATGGATCCTAAAGTAGATAAACATTGTAGTGTGGAGATAAAGAACACGTTGAAATTGAGTGATAAACTTGAAATAATTTAGAAACTAGAATGTTATGTAAGCAATATTGTTCTAATAATTTCAAGCATTACATATCATTTCATGTAGTGAAAAAATTTGTTTACATTTTTGTGAAGTCCTAACTTTATTTTTCTTTAAAACTGCTCATTTTGATAAATGAAGCATGCTGCATTTGCTAATGAATAAAGTATCAAAATATACCTGTTCAATTCTTCTTTATTCCTTTTTAAATTTGAGTTTTAAAAGTACTACCCAAAAATCCAAACCGACCCAATCTCCGTGCAGCCTGGATTTTTGGATTTCTACTGTATCATCAAATTGTATCATTTTAGCACTGCCTTTCTGAATCCAGGAACAGAATTTAGAACACACACACACACACACACACACACACACACACACACACACACACACACACACACACACACACACACACACACACACACACACACACACACACACACACACACACGCGCGCGCACACACACGCAAATGCGCACAGACACACACACATGCACACTCAAACACACGCACACACACACTCATACACACACATGCGCGCACACACACACGCACACACACACACACACACGCACACGCACGCGTGCACAGACACACACATACGCAAACACGTGCACACGCACACACACGCACAC